>NC_092347.1:86517885-86817885 GCF_963676685.1 Mytilus edulis | reverse complement strand
TCTGTTCTATTGAGAGAACAATTTGTCCTGCTGTCATTTAGACAAAATAATCATAAATTTACTCTCTGAAATACGGAGTGAGTAGATTCTGAAACATAGTTTAACTAAAAAGAGCACATTATATGACATACAAACTGTTTTTTTTTTGGAAAATAAATTAATTCTACCGAACCATTAGTTATTTGCTTTGTAAGATATTGTGTTTTTTTTTCAACTTTTGTCACAATTCATATGCATCTCAATGATATTCTTCTTCTACAAATTGCCCGAAACTGAATAGGCAATTTACGGAATTGTGTTTCAAAATTTTAGTTATTTTACAAATTAACTAGGTAGTTTTAGTCATTTTGTATAATGGCTGTCAAGGTTAGGCATTTTATAAATTGCCTTAAATTTTTACAAAATGCCTAAATTTAGAAAAAAAGCCTGTAACATATATATAGTATGATAGTTTAATGCCATTTCTGTTGAAATTGATCAATAAGATTTTGTTTAGCAATAATATATAGCCATTGATCACGTACAAAATATTGGGTTTCCAACACAAGTGACGAACCAGATTTATCAAGAATGAATTCAATTTTTTTAACCAAGTAATATAATTCTTATATTTATAAATTGAGTACTTGTATAGAGTGCAGGACGTTTTTATTGTATTGTAATTGTATCCATAAGTTAATTATACGGAGTTATATATATTAATTTACAAGGGATATCTGCACAATTCTCTATATATCATAAAATTAGAATTTTTAACATTAAGCAAAATTTAGCAGAATTTCATATGAACTCTTTCTATAACCGAATTATTAACAAATCACAGACTTCACTACCATAAATTAAAATAGGTTTAACCTTCTCTTCAAATAAATCAATATGACATCAATAGAAAGATTGTGCAATCTTCCTCTTTTCATTACGTCATACATAGAACATATTGTTTCTTTGCCTGTGCTCTTTGTTTTTAATAACTTCTTGTTCTACTGATTAACACACCTAGATAAAAAAAAATCATTAACAATTTTTAGTACAATATCGGTAACATTTTAAGGTACAATATCGGTAACATTTTAAGGTACAAAATGTAGTCTACCTTTAGATAAAAAAAATACAATTTTGCTTTTTTTGTACATTCACTTTCAATTTTAACAATTCGCAGTATTCAAATAAAGTATCGAGGTTGCTTTTGTAAGTCAACTTATGACGCTGATAACAAAACTGTATCATCTGCATATAACAAAAAGTTTAAGATAATAATCAAGTTAGGTTTCTAATTCATCTGATGAAGTTTTCAAACCATCTATGTTCTTGTCTCTTAGTCTTAGAAAATCTACTTAATCATTTACATAAAAAAAAATCAAGTGTATCATTTTTCTCCTTCCTATGTGTTGCTTTGGTGTTTTACTGTGAATTCAATAAATAAAAGTTTTCTCTATTTTTTTTTTCAGAAAAGAAGATTACTGGTCAGGACTGGCAGAACCAATACAAACTCTATATAAATGGCACGACTGTACAATATTGTCATCAACTTTCGACAAGAGAACAGAGGAAAATTATCATAGCGATGAGTTGTGTTATCTTGTTCAGCACAACACGCTTGATTGGGAGAGCAAAAAATGTGACGACAATCATTATTTTGCATGTGAAAAGAAAATTTCAGGTATGTTATAAGAATGTTCAAAGTATGTGTTACTACATAATAGAAGTGAAATGTCTTTATATTTCAATTGGTAACAATCACATATCAAAATCAAAAAATACAATTGAATCAGGCAGAAGAACAAATCTAGTCAAACAATCGACGTTTTGTGTATAAATTTATATATCACGTTAAACATAAAGAGACAACAGGAATATCCATCAAACTACAAAGTAAAACAATCAATGTTTCTCACGAACACTTACTACTCAAAAGAAACTGATATTCAAATATTCAAATGGTATAAACCATTGTAATCTCTAGGCAGATATCCTTATTTTTTCACTTCTCCTTCTTTTCTTTATGCCTACATGAAATGTACGTAATCACGGTTCTTTTGTTGTAACAAACGCGTGATCAGACTACTCTTTGGCAACTAAAAGTCAAAATAATGCCTTCAACTGTTAGCAAAGCCCATGCTTCAATTTTAGCTATAATAAGCCCCATAAAGATATACGAGCGGCATAATTTATGTGCAAAATGCAATAAACAAAACGAAATGTGTTTCACAGCGACAAACAACAACCATTGGATTACAGCCTCCTGGGTTTGGATAGACACATGCAGAATGTTGCAGAGTTTTAAGGCACCAAATCTCCCTCTAACCTGGAACATTGGTGCAACAGTAAGACTTAAAACAAACTATACAAATCAGTTGAAAAAGGCTTAACCTATCAGATGAATACAAATACATTAACACAAGGGTCGGCATGACTGGGTTCATTCCCACAAGAGAAAAACACTATGTATAGTTCTTTGGGTACATGCAATTACTGACAGCTTGTTCAAAGCCATATACAACTAATGAAGATTTCATGCATCCAAGACTAAAATATCAACAGTACACATCCAGCCTCCAATGCTTTAGTTTAAAGATATCATTAACTGTCCGAGAAAAACATGACATTGTACAATGCCTTGACACAGGTATCGACAGCTTGTAGAGCCATGAGCGTGCATAAGCATCTCAACATTTGATTGTAATTCACTAACAAAAAAAAAACATATTTATACTAATAAAAACAATGTTAAAAGATCTTAATAGTGTTGAACTAGTAACCTTTGAAAATCAGTTTATACAAAGGATAGATTAGTTTACCCAGATCATTTCCAAATTTCCGGGCTCGGTTGATAAAGGCAACAGTAGTATACAACTGTCCAAAAGTCATAAATCGATTGAGAGAAAATAAATTCGGGCTACAAACTTACACCGAAGGAAACACATTAATTATAAGAGGAAAACAACGAAACAAAAGAAACACTAAAGGGCTACAAATACAAACGACAACACACACAGAAACGAACTATAAGATAACAATTACCATTTTTCTGACTGAATACAGGACATTTTCAGAAAATTAGGGTTGTTTTTATGTTATCTAATGTCTTTTATAACACTTACAAGAATATTAATATAGCATTGTGTTAGTAATTAGACAATTAATTGTACTATATAGCTATGTCGGTATTTCGTGTAAATCAAACTGTAAAACAAATCGTATACATAAAGCCGCTTGAAACTTAAATCTTATAAATGAACTGGGTGATAAATGATCTTTACATTTACGTACGAACAGAAAATTAAAAAAACATATAATTACAACTACAAACGAAAAAAGTAAGAAAAGTTTTAAGTAATTTGTGATAACGAAATCCCTGACTTAATAATACAATGTATGTTAGTGATACATACATGTAGATTACGTTCCTCGACATATAAAACGTTAAAACAGATCGCGTTTGTGTATATTTGAGTACCATGTTACGGTTCTAAATTAACATCACCGTCCCAAAAAATAAAAATGACCAATAGGTATCGAAAACTAAAGGGACAGTCAAACTCATCAATCGAAAATAAAATGACAACGTCATGGCTAAAAATTAAAAAAACAAACAGACAAACAATAGTACACATGACACAACTTAGAACACAAACGAATAAGCAACACGAACCCCACCAAAAACTAGGGGTGATCTCATGTGCTCCAGAAGGGTAAGCAGATCCTGTTCCACATGTGTCACCCGTCGTACGCGCGTGTTGCTCATGTTATAACAAATCCGGTATATAGTCTAATATGGTAGGTCACATTCATGAAAGGGAAGGGGATTGTAGTTACGACATAAGGAACATATTCGATATCATCTGTGAAACGGTTATTCCATAACGGTCAACCAACTCGTGATGGCGTCCATAAAATTTACGAAGTGATGATTTCAACTTCACCATTTGGAACTTTTGGTCTAATAGCTTCCTTGTGAGCAGCAATTCTCTAATCATATAAGGAAATACAAGCACGTGAATATCGTATCATTAGGAGATATATATCCCGTATACAGGTGCTGCTGAAATTTTGCTACTTAGAAATGGAAAGTTCACAATTGGAAAGCTGAAATTATCTATTTTGTCGTAAAGTTTTGTTTTCAACCGACCCTCACGTCAATTTCTAAATGTAAGTCAAGATATGAAGCTAACTTTATTGTATCTGTTGTATCCTTTATCTCTAGTTCGATGGGATAAATGCGTTCAACATAGTCACCAAATTTTGAATTATCTAGTGAGAGAACATCATTTTTATAGCGAAAAGTAAAGTTAAAGAATATTGCTAACTTCTTATCTTTCTTCCTAAGACGTGCCTGTGTGAAGTTATAAAGAAACAAGTCGGCAAGACGAGGGGCACAATTGGTTCACATTGGAATGCCGACAGTCTGTTGAAAAACACGTCCTCCGAACGTAACAAATATGTTGTCAATCAAGAAATAAAGCATCTTGATAATGTCAGTTTCAGCGTATTTGGTTTGAATCAAAGTGATCCTGTACAAAGTAGGATTGATCCCTCCCTAAGACAAGATACTTGTATCTATGTCGGCCATTCTTTTTTATGAAATTTAGAACAGAAAATGTTGCTTGTCACAGAGAGTTTTCTCTAAATTTCTCGCTATTTCTACACCAATGGCTAGCACCCATTTCTCACTATTTCAATTTTGATTTCTAATTACCAAGGCACCAGAAAATAAATTTACTTCTTCCTATTATCTTGGATGTAAAATCTAGGTGGCGCCAATAATCTTTATTTACTTCCTTTTAACCTATACTATGATTCATAACAGTACAAAAACATGGCTGTTATTCAAGGGACGCAACTGGTGCCATTGAAATACCTTCAACTTGTCGATAAACTTTATTTCATCAGATCTCCAGTAACTATATTTGAAATTTCTTTCTTTCTCATGAGAGAAGGCTTGTAATAAATTGCAGAAAATATATTTGCGTTCAGATTCATAAAACGATCGAATATTTAATCAAATAGAAAAAAAATCGTTTGATAAGATTGTATGGTAGTGTAGTGTAAAGAGTTGTAAAATGTCAAATCACATCAGAATCAAAGGGACTATCAAAAAACGTTATATTATATATATAAACAAGCTCTTTGATAAAGTACTAGTAAAAAGCACTGAATAGTTGTAGAACACTTCCTAGAAGTCGATATGATACGATATTTTACTGGTTATGTTTTGTGTAGATTGTTTAATTAAGAAGGGACCTTTAAATGTTCAGAAGAAGCCTTAAACTGTTATTTGGTTATGATATGTTTGTTTACTATTTGACTCTCTTTAGAGCAGACTGACTTGAATGTAGATGAATCAACAATTTCATACTTAAGACCGTGTAGTATGTTGGGTATACCACCACCCCGTAGGCTGCTTTGTCGGCCGGTACAAACTAAAACCGTTTGAAAGTTCTTGAAGTGTATTTCCTATTCGAGAAATAGGCGAATTATTTTCAAAATGTGATATTCGAATTTAGACAACATTCATAAATACTTTTTAAGAATCAAGATATTATCTAGTTAACTTCAATTTATACAATGTGATTAAAGAGCATCTTTCGTAACTTTAATTTACGACACTGTTTTCAATCTATTTTAGATGGCTAACGATATATTGATCCCTTTTCAAAGTGTTAACCTCTTTGTCTTGAACGATATTGAGGTCCATCGTAATAAGCTGACCATATCTTAAATATTTTTTTTTGAAATCGGCGTATTTACATTAAATGTGCACAAACTTCCCTCACTAACTGTAAGCAATTTTATATGTTTTACACATTGTTTTATAGGTGCATGTAATCAATCAACAATTCTAAGCTCAAACACGGAGGCGACATATGACAACATCACAACCAATGAATGTCAGATCAAATGTGATAACACTCCGTCCTGTTGGTCAGGGATATCTATAGATTTAAATGTTTGTATTTTACTTCAATCACGAATGGGTTCAGAACAACTTTCACAGGTCACCATGTTCAAGAAATCTTGTGTACAAGGTAAGTTTTATAAATGATTTGTCATTGTATCAGGGATATAAGAGAGAGAGAGAGAGAGAGAGAGAGAGAGAGAGAGAGAGAGAGAGAGAGAAAACACAAGGCACCGATCTAGCACAAAAAGTAAAGCCAATAACATAACTAATAAATCATATTTACTCAGACTTAAATATCAAACAGTACATAGTTTAGACGTCATAAAAGAAACAAAACTTAAGTAAGACTTACATGTATCTAGTTATGGTGTAGTTTATGAAAAACAAAACCCAAATTTTAACTGAAAAAATACAATTCTCAAATATCATACTACAATGTTTAATTGGTAATATTTACCAATAAATATAAGTAAAGATTCGAAAGTTATATCTAAGCAGTCTCTTAATTTACAGGCCTTATAAACAATATCACTCTCAATGTTTCGGTATCGCGTTAGAATAAGATTTTTTCATCATTATAATTTACCAGTAATGCATAGATTACTTTTTGATTGACAACATATTTGTTACGTTCGGGAATGGGAACGAATTGTGCCCCTTTTCTTGCCGACTTGTTTTTTATTATTATAAAGCTGACTTCATACATGAACTTCTTAGGAAGAAATATAAGAAGTTAGGAATATCCTTTAACTCTACTTTCCGCTATATAGATGATTTTCTTTCACTACATAATTCAAAATTTGATGACTATGTTGAACGCATCTATCCCATTGCACTCGAGATAAAGGATACAACCGAAACAGTTAAGTCGGCCTCATATCTAGACTTACTTCTAGAAATTGACAATGAGGGTCAATTGAAAAAAAGACTTTACGACAAAAGTGATGATTTCAGCTTTCCAATTGTGAACTTTCCATTTCTAAGTAGCAACATTCCAGCAGCACCTGCATACGGTGTATTTATCTCCCAACTGATACGATATTCCTGTGCTTGCATTTCATATCATGATTTTCTAGATAAAGGTTTGTTGATCACAAGGAATCTATCAAATCAAGAGTTCCAAATGGTGAAGTTGAAATCATCACTTCGTAAATTTTATGGACGACATTACGAGTTGGTTGGTTCTCTTCATGAATGTGACCTACCGAATTAGACTATTTAACGGATTTGTTATCTCATAAGCAACATGACGGGTGCAGGTGTGGAGCAGGATCTGCTTACCCTTCCGGGGCACCTTAGATCACCCTAGTTTTTGGTGGGGTTTGTGTAGTTTATTCTTTAGTTTTATATGTTGTGTCATGTGTACTATTGTGTGTCTGTTTGTCCTTTTCATTTTTATCCATGGCGTTGTCAGTTTATTTTCGATTTATGATTTTAACTGTCCCTTTGGTATCTTTTTTTCCTCTTTTACAATCATTGATAGTTCGACTTTATTTCTTTCACCGGAATTATTTTTTCATTCTTTTGGGCCTTTTTGATGTCAAATATCGAAACATAAATACATAGACAATACTTAAAAATCAAAACACAGAATATTTTAACAGGAAGATGAAGCTGTCGAATCGTATTATCTAGGAATATTTTTTTATAAAATGAAGGTACAATGAATATTTTCAAACATATTAGGAAGTCCACAAGGATGAAACTGAAATCATTATTATAACGTTGTATTGTACACTCCGGTGTTGTCTTTAATTAAGTTCTTTCAAAACCACCAATTTAAAAAGACAGTTATTTCATGTACAAATAAGAAGTTAACGTCTTAACAGAAAGTTGGGATCAAATTTGTTTTAAAATGTTGTACATTTTTATACGCTGAAGCCGAATCCGATTATACCAAACAAATATATTTAGCAATTTTACAAGAGATGCAATCAATAATAAAAAATGGAGTAGATTGTTAAATAAATATAATACATTCGGTGTACAAAAATAGTTTTTTGAAAACCTGTTCACAAAAAAGTTTTATTCATATATCCGTTCACATGACATAAAATGTGTAAAAATAGGGTTCAGTACATGCTGTTTGAATGTGGGTATATTTAGCATCTTGCTTTGTACTCTTTGTTGACAAAGAAAGCCGTCGCTTGACTAATATGGCTACATATTCTGTTGGTCGTGTGTCAAGAATGATAAAATCACTGTAAGCGTAATATAATGAATATTACGACTACACGTTTATGGTATGATAAGCAATTTTCAGGTGTGAAAAGCTGGTTTGGCCAATGGTGAACTAATATAATCGCAGCCTTTTCAGATTTTTTTGTTTTTTTGTTTTGAAAGGAAAGTAACTTCTTACTAACCCCATATGGTAACTACCCTCATATGGTAGCTAACCTCATATTTTTTGGGACACCCTATATAGTCACAACGTGTAGTCTTTAACCAATCATATCTCTATAAATCTATTGGAGGTAAGATACATAAAAATATATAATGTGCATAAAAAAACAACCTAACAATATATATATATTAATGTGTGTGTGAGTATTGGACAATTTTGATTAGTTTCAAGTTCTTTTAAACGTGTACAAGTTTTGATATATGAGTGTGTTTTATTATTTTAGTGAACGTTGTAGAACAGGACTTCGTGCCTTCTTATACAGATAATGACGATCTTACTCCTTCGCTGGACTGCTCAGATGTATCGCAAACAGGTATCAATAGTTGTTTTCACTTAGTTCTCCTTTACATATTTCTCATATAGACATCTGATTTGATAAGTCAAAGTTTGACTTATTGGCACCATTTGCATAAAATGCTTATTTCTACTCTTTTATTATATTTTTCATTGCTTTCATTAGATTTCCTTTTTATAAATAAAATTATAAACTATTACCTTTTAAGTAAATTGAATTCAAAAGAAAAAGTGGGAAAGTATTCAAAGCATAAATAATAAGAAAAAAATATACACACACGGCACAAGCCAACTTCCATATTGTGAACTTTTTCTGCTATGAAGCAAAATTCACCATTCTTTGCATATGGAGATATAAAATGATTGTAAACGAACGTCCAAGGCTTGTGTATCTTATCCCTTTTCTTTCCCTTTTCTTTCCTGTCGAGTATTGTTGTCTTGACAGCCTTTGAACCAAGGGTTAACTGTGGTAAAGTTGTGGTATAAAAATAATGATATACACAAGAAAATAAACACAACCTTTTGAGAATTGTTTTATGATGTCTTGTTACTGGAGATATGCCTGTAAAAGGGTATATATTAAACAATTACATTTAAAATCAAACATTTGTTCTTTTATTTGAAGAATTAGAATTTAACGTATGTGTTTAGTACGCCGAGTATTACGCTTATCCAGTGGAAATATTAGATTTAGCCAGTATTTTAATGGCATTCGATTCACTCTGTTTTTATTTGTTACCTTGATTTGTCTATTTGATTACATAATTTCAACATTAGTAAACAGTTGACGACTGCATTCATATGCTTATTTCCGTTTTTTTTTTAATTTGAAATATTTAGAATGTTTAGGTTTTTCTCATCCCAACGTTTTTTAACGTTTGGAAAATATTGGTTGCAAGGGCCTTCAACTTCGTGTTTGATCTTACCGTTTATATTTTTTTAAATTTAGCGTCACCGTTTGAGTCCTGAAAAGACGAAATTCTTTTAAAAATATCGTTAAAATGGGATCAATTTTATATGTGTAGGCGATGAATCTTGACTGCTCTAATCTATTTCATCACTATGTTATTACAATTCACATTTTTTATAATGATTTGTATTATATATCGATAACCGAAGAAAAATGTTCTCAAATTCACAGCTGTGTCACTACCATTAGTTTGCATCGAAATTCGCTCAAACCGGCTTAAGAGTCCATCTTTAACTTGCATTGACGTTAGAGGGTATATTCCCTCTGTGTTGAGAGTTTAAAGTCTTTCTTAAGGGTAAAAATGTCCAAAAAAAAACTTTTGAGAACATGTCTGAATATTTCCACTGCATTTATCTCAACAAAAGGTAGCTATTGTGTAAGTAATTTTTTTATCTTGTCACTTCAAATATCTTACAATAATATCTATTAAAATATTTGAATTAACTAGGCGAACAATTGTTTGGATTGTACGTTTCGTCATAAATTTACAGTAGGATCAAAATAGTATCTATAGTATGCAATTCATACGTTATTTGGTGTTTCATACATTGTTTACAATCTCCTTCCCTTTCATGAATGTGACCTACCGAATTAGACTATTAACCGGATTTGTTATAACATAAGCAACACGACCGACGGGTGTCCCCATGTGGAGCAGGATCTGATTACCCTTCCGGAGCACCTGATATCACTCCAAGTTGTAAGTGGGGTTCGTGTTGCTTAGTCTTTAGTTTTCTATGATGTGTCTTATGTACTATCTTTTGTCTTTTTGTCTTTTTCAGTTTTAGCCATGGCGTTGTCAGTTTATTTTCAATCTATGAGTTTTGTGTGGACGAGGCGCGTTTTTGGCGTATTAAAATTTTAAACCTGATGCTTTTTGTTATTCATTAATCATGTGTTTCTTTGTCTAATACGTTTTCCTATTCATTTGTATTGTAGTCCTGTAATATTATGTTGTCATTTCTATGTTATATTTAACATTGCCATTAAAGTGCGAGGTTTGGCATGCCACAAAACCAGGTTCAACCCACCATTTTTGCCTTTTAAAAAGGTCCTGTACCAAGTCAGGAATATGGCCATTGTTATATTATAGTTCGTTTCTGTGTGTGTTACAATTTAACGTTGCGTCGTTTGTTTTCTCTTATTTTTGAGTGTAAATTGACATTGCGATAAGACGTGTCACGGTACTTGTCTATCCCAAATTCATGTATTTGGTTTTTATGTTATATTTGTTATTCTCGTGAGATTTTGTCTGATGCTTGGTCCGTATCTGTGTGTGTTAGTTACATTGTAGTCTTAACTTGTGTCGTTGTTCTCTTATATTTATGCGTTTCCCTCAGTTTTAGTTTGTTACCCCGATTTTGTTTTTTGTCCATGGAGTTTGAACAGCGGTATACTACTGTTGCCTTTATTTGACTCTCCCTCTAGTATCTTTCGTCCCTCTTTTACGGATTTTAAAATGTCACAAACCAATCAAGGAAAAGATTTAACAACTCAGACAAAACGCTTATTTACACTATTTCTTTTTTATTCTGTTATTTTGTTTTTCGAAGTTATAGGATACGGACTATATGTCTTTTCGAATCCGGCAGCAGACACCCCAAATGCTAGTGAAAATAAAGAGTGGTGTGACCGATATTGAATACTATGATAATGCTTTTATTGCATATTTGAACACAGAATATTTGATACCGTCAGAAAATGAGTGTAAATAACTAAATAATACACTTTTCTTTGTAATAATGCTTCAATATTTTTAATATTCTTCTTATCCTAGAAATGATAGCCAGACGTATTAGAAAGTTAGAGCCCTTAAGTATGATCCCTATCATGAAGGTCCATATAGAATTAGCAAAATAAAACAACCTTATCTATACTACTAAACGAGAAGACCTCATTTTGTGTGTCGCTTCTCTTCCTTCCACGTTAAATTAATCATCATATTTTTCATTTTTGTTTTCTATCATACGATTGGTTGTACTTGTGCATGTTTCAAACCGGAAGTCTTGTCTATGACTAAAAGTCAGTCGGATGACGGAATCAATATCCGGACTCCTTTTTTTGTGTTTTTTTCTCCCAAAATAACTCAATCTGAATAATCATAAGAATGGATGACAAATGCGACTATGCATGTTACCCATAAAACACAGAGGCATGATGATTAATTTAACGTGGAAGGAAGAGAAGCGACACACAAAATGAGGTCTTCTCGTTTAATAGTATAGATATATTAAAATAAGTAAAACATGTGAAAACAAGAATGTGTCCATAGTACACGGATGCCACATCGGCACTCGGGTTGATTGGACTTCAACTTCATCAAAAACTACCTTGACCAAAAGTTTTAACCTGAAGCAGGACAGACGGGCGGACGAACGAACGAACGAACGCACGGGTGCACAGACTAGAAAACATAATGCCCATAAACGGGGCATAATAATTTATTGATGAAAGTAAAAGTAGTGATTTGGCAAAAAAAGAAAGTAGGGTACAGATTAGAGGGATCAGGACCTTTTTCAGGACGTCGGGATCTGGAGTTTTTAAGCTCGGGATTGGAATAAGGGAATTGATCCTTACGGGATCCGGAAATATATTTTTCGAATTCGGGATTTCGGGATATGAATTTCTTTAAATTCTGTATCTCGGGATTTCATGTTTTTAAGCCCGGGATTTCGGGATCAGAACCCCTCCGAAAACCCCATTAAATTAGCCTTAGTCGGTTTTATTCATTTAAACAAGATTCATATTCAACTAGTGGTATGTTAATAAGGTTTCAAAAGAAAATTACACTGATGCATAGAAGCATATTTTATTAGACTAATAATGGTCTATATATAAGCAGTTACATTTATTTCATGTTTGAAGCGGTGCAATTTTTTTTATCTAATTTGACTTTTACCAAAAGATGCATTGTAGCAAAGGAGAAGAATAATTGTGGTCTGAGGCCAGAAACACGAAAACAATTGAATATAACAGTAAGGAAAGAAATATCGGACTTTTGAAAAAGGGAGAGGGCTTTTGATACCTTTTATGAAATTCTCAATACATAATATCTTTTTCAAAAAATCATCCCACAACAGTTCACAAACTGTACTTATATATATGCCCGCGATTTCGCGGGTGTGTTGTCTACTGTTTTCTTTGAAATGTTAACGTTTACTATCTAAGGGGTTGCATATATATTAAAATAAGTAAAACATGTGACACAAGTACAACCAATCGCATGATAGATAATAAAAATGAAAAATAAATAAGCCATTTAGAGCGTTCTCTATATCATGGTGTTTAGACCGCAAGAATCACAACTATTACATGTAAACTACGATTACACTACTTTAATATATAGAGACTCTCTGTATTCTGTCAGGGACTTCTATGTTAGTATAGAAAGTCCCTGATTCTGTATACTGTTTTCTTTGAAATGTTTACTATTTAAGGGGTCATACCACTTGCAGCCATATATATTAATAAGTAAAACATGCTCAACTTCATCTAAAACTACCTCGACCAAAAACTTTAACCTGAAGCGGGGCAGACGGACGGACGACCGAACGAACGAACGCACGGATGCACAGACTAGAAAACATACTGCCCATAAATGGGGCATACAAATTTATGGTTGAAAGGAAAAATAGTGATTTGGCAAACATGAAAGTAAGGTAGAGATTAGAGGGAGACAGGACCTTTTTCGGGGCGTCGGGATCGGGTGTTTTTTAAGCTCGGGATTTGGGGAGTGATCCTTACGGAATCCGAGAATATATTTTTCGATTTCGGGATTTCGGGATATGAATTTCTTTAAATTCTGTATCTCGGGATCAGGACTCCTCCGACCACCCCTCAAATTAGCCTAAGTCGGTCTTAGTCATTTATACATGATTCATATCCTACCATTGGTATGTTAATAAGGCTCTCAAAAGAAAAGGCACTGATGGATTGTCCTAGAAGCATATTTTATTAGACTAATAATGATCTATATACAAGCAGTTACATTTATTTCATGTTTGAAACGGTGCAAATTTTTAATTTGATTTGACTTTTACCAAAAGAATCATTGTAACAAAGGAGAAGAATAATTGTGGTCTGAGGCCAGAAACACGAAAATAATTGAATTTAACAGAAAGGAAACAAATATCGGACTTTTGAAAAAGGGAGAGGGCTTTTGATACCTTTTATGAAATTCTCCATACATAATATCTTTTACAAAAAATCATCCTACAACAGTTCACAAGCCGTGTATATGCCCGCGCTTTTGAGGGTGTGTTCTAGTATTAAATAATAATTCAATTTATAATCACCATATTAATGTCCCTTGACACCATTTGCGAGTATATTCGTGAGAAAAGATGATAATCTGTCGGCAGGGGAAGATAAATTGCTGCCCCGTGTTAGGAAAGAGCCATATCTCTTGCACGTAAAAGACACTTTTGAAGATGTAGAAAAAGCGCAGGTTAATGCCTCTACAAGGCAGCACTCGCACCTGCAAAGTGGAAAAGGATTAATTTAAGTTGCAATAACTTGTTTCCGAATCCACTATAAATACATATGTTTAAACTAATAGTATACTCCTGTTTAGATAATCAGAAATGTTAGCACCTCTTGACAATTAACAAATACAACCATTTAACAAGTAAACATATTATAGGAGCAAAGAGCATCGACTTACGTTTGCCGTTTTAGTATATTCTTTCATGACAAAATACAAATAGGGAAATGTGCTAGGATTGCCAACGAAACACCTCCCCTTTAGATACAGAATCATGAAAAAATTTATATTATATATATCATAATGCCACTACTAATGACAGTTATAGGGTAACATTAAAGTTTTAAACCATAGAACCATAGACCTTGGTTTTCGTCAATCCCTGGGAAAACAATCCCTTTGACCAAGAAATAAAAGAGCAAGGTAAAGGGAAAGTAATATATTGCCTTTTAATCTAAAGGGCTATTTATTCATGAAAACTTGTAGACAATCAATCCAATTGAATAAGAACATGTTCTTGTTGAAAAAGAAGTTAACATTTTAAAGTATTTAAAGTCAATGCAGTCAGGATATAACAAACATGTAAAGGAAAATAGACAACTCTAAGATAGAGGATAAGTATGACGCCAATTTTCACTGAACTAGTACAAATCTGTATTCAAGGGCCAGCTAAACACCACCTGCGTCATTTTCTCGATGCGTTGAAGACCTACTGATGGCCCTCTGTTGTTGTGTGCTCTTTGGTTGGGTTGTTGTCTCTTTGACTCATTCCCCATTTCCATTCTCAATTTCATTATATAATGATTAATTTGATTATTGCTTACTAAATTAGTATATGTAGTAATTCAGCCATTTATTACGGGAACCTATTATTTAAAGTCACAAAAAACAATGAAAGGATTCAACGTCAATAAGACAACGACCCACAGAGTATAAAATGCGTAAATTACGACATCATTATTTTGTTTGAGTCCTTCATCGATGAACGAGTTTCGGAAATATTTCTGAAACATATATAATCAATTGTCAGTTCAATGAAGCAAAGCCTCTTTTTTAAACCTTACTTACCAACGGTATTCTCATAGCGTAGTGTGTATAAGACTTTTCCGTTATTTCATGTAGTGAAATTGATTTTTTTTTCTTCAAAAATTGACTATAAGAAAAAACATAAATTTAACATTATACTGGAAGGGGTTGACATTTCCAGTTTTTACAAAAAAAGTGCTAAAATGTTGTTTCACATTTTACAAAACCTCGTATGATTTCTGGAATAAAGTTTGTTTTTGAAAGTAGCTGTACTTACAGCAAAAGCAAACTTTTTAACATCTCTAAATCTACTGAACCTTTTGGGTTTTTTTTTTTTTAAAGTCAACAATTCTTCACACTGATAACATACAACCTTTTTTCATTATGTTCACCTTTTAGTTTTTAGTATCAAATTTAGATATTTTTTGTGGGTTTTTCTTATAACAAATGCTAGGAATAACCACAAACGACGTTTCTATAAAGCGTTATATCCAAAGTTTAAGTATTTTAGGCAGATTTGTACATCTGATGAACATACAACAATTTATTAAATAAAACTACTTGAGTGAAAACTTGTTTAATTAATTTTCTAATTACTGTTTTTCTGTTGATGTAATGCGTGTAATTTGTTTATACACTTTAAATAAACAAATACAGCTATAAAACAATGTTTCTACATTTTGTTTGAATCCTTATTATATGGTTATATTCAACAACTAAATGAGTTAGATTGTGTATTTTATAGGACTAAGATTACAAGGAAAGGGTGTTTGATATCTAATATAGCAGATACCGCGAAATATGATATATGAAAAATTGAATCAACTAAAACAATACAAAAACAGTACAAACTAAATGATAATGACCTTATATATGACAAAAAAATTAAACGAAACAGAAATGTTACTGACAGCAACAAACTACAATCACTGAATTACGTTTTATTGGCTTTGGACATGCACAACACATATTTTGCCGTTGTAAACATATTTATATTAGCTTAACTCCCCCTCACCGCGTGTATATCTGAACAGCACAACATATGCAAGAACAATCTGCGAAATCAATTGTAAATAGTTCCATAGCCACTATGACTGAAACGACAACTTCTTGTTGTAAACCATCACAAGATTTTTTTAGTATTAATGATTTAAATTATTATAAATTTCATTGCAGTATTTGGAAAAAATAACAACACTGAAAAATACGTAATAATCTTGCTCACATATTGAACATTTTCAATAAATCTGTACCGAAAACACATAGCAAAATTAAACCTTTGGCTGATAACAGAGACATTTGGAAGCAGGATACCATAAAGGAAAAGTGTAGAAAAAATTTGATATGTTTATAAATTGAATAATTTATATCCATAAAATAGTGTTTTATCTGATAGTTACCTAGCATGAGTATTCAAATCAACTAATTAAATGCCACTGAGAATTCTGAAAATTGAAACAACTCTTTAAAAATGACCATTGTCACGTTATTTACTACTTTTGTCTACTGGCACAATTTCTTTTACAGTCACCTTTCAAATCATACACGTGACAGAAGTCCTCAAACCTGTCATTTCATTCTTACAGCATCATTACAATGTTTTAAAACGTTGTGTTTTTAAACCTAACTAAGACTGGACCTTTTATTGATAGAAAGCATTATTTTGCAAACAATATTCTCATGATTTCACGAATATTATTAAAATTACCGTCCTACAGACAGCAAAACAAGCAAATCCTTTTTGCTTTTTTTATAAATGAAAGCAAAAGTTTTTAAACATTCCGACGAATCGTTTATTCGTGGTTCTGATGAGAGATGTTTGTTTGCATATTGTTGCATGAAATATGAAATACAATGCTTCAAAGATCAAGGACCATCCACATTGAGTATCTTCCAAATTATATTTTAATCTAAAAATAAGATTTTTTTAATTTCAGTTTTTACTTCTGTCATGCAAGGCATTCAAGAGGTTTCTGATTCTACCGTCACTGTGACAGACATACCAGAGGTTTCTAATTCTACCGTCTCTGTGACAGACATACCAGAGGTTTCTAATTATACCGTCTCTGTGACAGACAAGCCAAAGGTTTCTACTTCTACCGTCTCTGTGACAGACATACCAGAGGTTTCTGATTCTACCGTCTCTGTGACAAAAATTCCAGAGGTTTCTACCGTCTCTGTGACAGACATACCAGAGGTTTTTAATTCTACCGTCTCTGTAACAGACATACCAGAGGTTTCGGATTCTACCGTCTCTGTGACAGACATACCACAGATTTCGGATTCTACTTTCGTACAGACAGACATTTCCCCAACACCATGCTATATGTATAAAACCTTAAATGAAACAGATATATACAACAGAACAAAATTTGTTACGCGATATATTACATTTCCTGTTTCAGTATCAACTTTTGTACCGAATTTACAAACTGTAACCACGACTATAAATGTAACTGAAACTGTGTATGTTAACAACAGTGTGATAGACACAAATAATCCAAGCCCGAATGGTTGTTTGGATGCATCTCAACCATATCTTTCCCCAGACGATCCAGTTCTGCATGAAGCTATTGCAAGTATGTCAAAAGAACTGAAAGTTGACAAAAAGAAAACAAACTCGCACATTAGAAAATTAACAAGTGCGTCAGACAGCCGAATGTCTTCACGAACAATTGGAATATTTGGAATAGTATTACTCATAATACCATTTTTTCTAATTATACTCGGTGATATTCCTGCTGTTTGGCGTGATACTAGTAAATTTTTTAGGAGATGTCGGACACAAGAAGATCAAAGACCGTAATAGTTTATTTCTTTAACTGAACTACTTCCATATCTGAAACACATTATAGAGAAACACAGACAGATCTTTTCAGAAAAGTTGTAACAGCTTTGTTTTAAGTTGGTTAATACCAATATTATAACAATCGCACACATTTATGATTCAAATGTAATTCTATTGTCTTAAATCTTCAATTAAATAACTATCAGAAAAAGTTACTTTTAAAATGAGAGAGAGAGAGAGAGAGAGAGAGAGAGAGAGAGAGAGAGAGAGAGAGAGAGAGAGAGAGAGAGAGAGAGAGAGAGAGAGAGAGAGAGAGAGAGAGACTTAAGATTGAGCAACACAAATCACACTTAAATCGCAAGTGATCTCAGATGATCCGGAAAGGGGGCACCCGTGATGTTGCTCATGTAAATACAATACAAACCCGGTGGAATGTCTAAAGTATATACCTTTTAAAAAATTCTACTGATTTCACAATGCAACATTATATAAAATTGTAATAAAGAAAAAGATCTTAAACACAGAAAAATTACTCTTAAAACTATTTTCTTGAAACAAAAATGTTTTTGTAAAAGCTACAGAGTAATGTGCATTAATGTATATAATCTATTTATATACTTTGAATGCCACTTAATCTATTAGTTAAATAAGGGTAGGAACATACTAAAAGGAATTTTTAATTAAATCAAATCTAAGGGATAAGATTTTCAACTCCGAAGGTAGTAACACAGATCCTTGAAAAGTGTTTTTGGGTTACGAGAAACCACCATAAACAGTAACATAAAGCCTGCTGTGTTCTTTCATTTTATTTGTTGTTAAACAAGAGAGGACTGCATCCTATATTATTGCCAAAACTAACAACGCACATATATTGACACGAAATATGAGATATTTGTGGAGATCCGTGCTCCCTATAAGAGAAGAATGCACTCTCTATTTTTGCTGAACACTATAATTGCACGTATATTGACCTGAAACATGAAATATCTGCGGAGAACTGTGCTCCCTATGAGAAAAAACTGCAATCTCTATTTTTTCCAAACACTAGTAATGCATGTATTTTAATACCAGAGATGAAATATTTGTGGAGAACTGTGCTCCCTATAAGAGAGGACTGCACTCTCTATTTTGCCATACACTAGTAATGCATGTTTGTTGACACGATATATTTACTTTTTGTGGAGAACTGTGCTCCCTATATATATAAGAGAGGACTGCGCTCTCGATTGTTTTTTGTAATTAACGGAATGTTACAGGAGAACTTTACTCCTATTGAGCTTTGCACTTTTATATAGTTACAATTTATGCACAATTTCACATTTTTGCTTTGAGCTATCTTGTTTATACTTTGTTGTTCTTTTGTATAATTACGAATACATGTACATATTTATATCATATTCCCTTATGGTTAACTTTCATATGCCCGTATCATTTATTATGCTGATAATTTTTTACAGATTCTACACGCTTGGTTAGTCACTGGAAAGACCTGGAAAAATACAAGTTTCATCCTTATTTGTCTGGATCCGTACACGCTCTTCCTGCCATAGTTAAAAACGATAGAGCTACCGCAACAAACAAAAAGTATGACTTATATTTTGAAAAATTCCGAAAATGGTGTATTCAGAACTTTTTTTTTTATTTACCAGCATCGGTGTCTTCAGTTGCATTGTTTTTAGGAGGACTTATACAACAAAAAGTTTCCGTTTCAGTTTTGGAAGCCTATTTTTACTCTATTAACTGGCAGCATAAGATTTCCCTCAACATTAATCCTTGTTTAGATGATTTTCTCGCACTTATTCTGGAAGGCGGAAAACGGACGTTGGGCAAACCTTTGAACAAAAAGGAGCCTATTACCAAAGATATTTTGTTAAAATTAGTTCGACACTATACGGTAGAAAAGCATAATTTATTATTTTTGCGCACTTGTGTCTTGTGTCTTCTAGGGTTTTCTGGTTTTTTAAGATTTAGTGAACTAGCAAATATTCGGATGTGTGATCTGGATTTTCAATCAAATTTTTTGGAGATTAAAATTCCAAAAAGTAAAACAGATTTATACAGGAGAGGTAATTCAGTTGTTATTGCGAAAACACGCAACGAGCTTTGTCCCGTTTTCTGGTTAAGAAAATATATTGCGTTAGCAGGTATTATAGAGAAATCCGACGAGTTTCTCTTTACTGCCATTAACTATGAAAATATCTGGCGAGTACAAAGCTACTAATAAGTCTAAGTCCCTTTCCTATACCAGATATAGGGAGATTTTACGGTCAGCACTTAAAGACATAGGTTTGGATAGTTCTCTTTACGCCCTTCACAGTCTTAGAAGTGGCGGAGTTTCGGCAGCCGCTAATAACAAGGTTCCTGATCGCCTCCTCAAAGTTCATGGGCGTTGGGCTACGGCCAGAGCTAAGGACGGCTATATCAAAGATAGCATTGAACAAAAGCTTTTGGTATCCTTAAATTTGGGTTTATAATTTTCCTCTTTTTCTTATAACCCCCTTTGCTATGCGATATTTGTAACGAACGCACAACCTTATTTCTTGTTTGTTGTTTATTTTAGTTAGATCAGAAAATATTTATTTTAGTACGAATGAACTGAGGTAGAAAATAAATCTATTTCTTGGCGTTCCGTTATATCATTAAGGGGGTTTTCCCTTACTGTGTATATTTTCCCGGGTTAAGTGTTTGCACGGACGGTTTCGGTTGAGGGTATATAAGGAATGTGTGTGGGTCTGTTTGATTAATGCGACGTTTGTTACAAAGTTAGAAAGGACGTGTTATTATATATTCCAGATTGCGTTAGCTTTCCCTCCCTCCCCCTCCATCTAGAAATAGCTTTGTACATTTGGTGCTTATGTAATTATATAACATGGTGACATTTATACATATTTTTGATCTGTATTGTTTTGTTTTTTTTGACTCGTTGATTATATAAAATTTATGCGATCTTTGTAACGAACGCACAACCTTATTTCTTGTTTGTTGTTTATTTTAGTTAGATCAGAAAATATTTATTTTAGTACAAATGAAATGAGGTAGAAAATAAGTTCTATTATTCGAACACATTAATTTATAATTGATGATAATGAATTTAAAAGGTAGTTTAATGTTAGTCATTGTAAAACTTTGGTATGTTAAAATTATCTTGTTTATAGCAGTGTCATCTATCTAATTGATCTTACTGGTTATCAATTCAAAAAAATAATCCTATCGATCTTTTGTTTGTTCATAATTTGAACTATGCTACAATATATTTTCAATATATGAGACTGTTAAGTACTTGTGTTTGATATATTCTATGTTAGGGGCAAAATACTAGTATTGAGTATATTCAATATATAGTTTATTATCGATGTTCAAATCTTGATAATATATCTATTTAGAACATACAAATAAGGGTAAAACAACGGAGGGAATCGCATGAACTCCAAAAGGAGAAGAAATTTGATTATAACCGTTTTGGAGTTTTTAAATCATAGTTTCCTATCCTTTCAATACTCTCACAATTGTCTCTGTGTCGTATTAACTGAAGATTATGTCATTGTCGTCGATCTCTTTGTAATAGATTCTTTCAATTAATCCACTATTGACCCTCCAAGTTCCCATACGAATTCTGCAACACAAAACAAAACACCACGCTCCAGCTGAATGACACCACCAGGATATCACTTGAAGTTATAGTGTAGAATTTTACCTTTAGTTTCATGCTACTGTAAGTATGCATACATTTGCCGGGGTTTATATTCTACACTAAATATTTCCTTTTTTATGATTTGTTAAATATTTTTTCCTTCCTATCATTTTTTTCAAACTACAGGTATACACATGTTGGTAATTTGCATTAACATTGGCAGTTTCTCAATATCGCCTCCTGATATGAGATTTCTGTTTTTATTAGCATTATAAATTATCTTTTGCGTCACAGTGTATTTTGGATCATCTTCGCTGACGATTTCTGAATAGTCAGAGACAGATATTTGGAATAAAAACTACTGGGCGTTTGATAAATTACAAACTGTCTATTAGATAATAATACATTTTCAAAATTCGCATTGTCAACTTCAAAAAGCAATGATATAACTACCAATGTTGGAAGAACTGAAATATTTTAACCATTTTCACGTGAATTTCACGCCAAACGAGCTTATACTTAACCTTCATTTGAACTGATTTCAAACGTGTTTCACGTAAACATGATTTTGTTTTCACGTGAAATTCAATTTAATTTACATAATAAATTATTCATATAAAATCCAAATTTCCAAATTTGATTTAAAACAAGAAAACAAACATTTTTTGGGTAAAGTTCATCAGAAATTCCCGTAAAAACAATTGTTTTTCATAAACTCCTTGTGTTAGTCTTAACTGATCTTTAACGTGTTAGACTGGGGTTGTGAGTACAAACCCCGCTCATGCGGGTGCACTCGACTCCAATCTCAATTGACAAGGTCGGTGGTTTTCTCCGGGCACTCCGGCTTCCTACACCATTAAACACTGACCACCAAGAAATAGCCTAAATGCGGTGCTTAAAAGTGCCGTTAAAACACCAAAAATCTTAATCAAATCTTTAACGTGTTGGTGTGCTTATAGGAACAATTGTGCCTTAATATACAATTTGGTGCTTATTTTGTTGTTGAAAACAATCTGTTCTACCGAGGAGCTGTCTTTTTTCTATTGGATAGTAAAACAAAAGATATGGTGTATCCATCCATTGCAAACAATCAGTGCATGTTGTATATGCACAACAAAAACACACAAATTCTATTTAGACACGATGTTGATAATTTGAAATAAACTGATTTAGTCTCATTTAATAAATAGTGTATTGCATTATTTCCTTAGTATGGGTATTGTTTTTTTGTTTTTGTAACCATGTGACCTTTTATCATGATTTAGGATTTATTTTCAGATAAAAATGAAGTGTATTCTGCTTATTCTGTCTCTAGCCATTGTGTTAATCAATGGGACACCCTGGGGTGAGTCCAAAACTGTTATTGTTTCTCCTTATTCTTTCTCTAGCCACTGTGCTAATCAATGGAATGACCTGCGGTATTAATAATAAACTGAAATTATAAATGTTCATATAGTATTACTCGTATATGAAAAGGTGTACGTAAATCTATGGAGGTCCCCAGTATTGTTTATTATAAATGGGGAAAACCAATGTTTCTCTTACAAAACCATGGAAAATCAGTTCAAAGCCTTGTACATTTAATCGGGATTTTTCACCTAATAATTATATCTTTAATGGTATTTCACTGCTAATTTTGCAGATGAGATTTTTGAATTATTTGTGTCTGTATAATATTGCAATAAGCCATGATATGATATTTGGGCTTTGTGAATAGTTATCTCATTAAACATCATACAGTATCTACTATTTATATAATATAAGTTAATACGCAAGCTGCTTAAGACACAGTCGATCAAACATTTTAAAGTACAAATGTCAAACCAAATAACACCCCGTATAACCCCGATACAAATGAAACCGGACGTTGACGCGTTCGAAGAGATAATCAGGACAATATTTAGGATGACAACAATTTCGAATGCCTCTCTAGAACTTATTTGAGTATATATATATAAATATGTCAATGTGCATGCTAGTTTATTTATTCAATTATACAAAAGTTTTAGATATTGCATAGAACGTTTGATAAAACTGCTAGATGCAAAACGCACAGACATGGTGCAATTTCATACGTTTTATAAGATAAAAAATGCTGAATATCTTTTCGTGCATACACCTTTGCGTATTTAAAATACCTATCAGGGGAAATAACAAATAACTATACTTTGAATTACTACGTGCCTTCAAATGTTCCCTAGAACTAAGAATAAACGCAATATCATAGTAAATAAGTTTTCTCTTACTGTATTGTTCGTTCCACCAAATGTGTCGCGTTCGTTGTGCGTTTTAAAAAAATCACTGTACAGTTCGTTGACAAAAACCGTCACAAATCACTTTCTTGCCAAGGTATTCGAGATGATGTCGGCGACCCTTTTTTCTGTATTTTATTGTAAATGTTTATCCGTTAAATTAGTCAAAATAGTTGAACTTAAATCAACAGTCACCCAAAGCCAAAATTGCAGTGTTTATAACCAGCGTACATCTGATAGGAATGTTTCTATTGAAAATTGGGACTTTCAACGTTATTCCAAATGAAATGAACAGTTAATAATATATTCCAGAGGATATAAAGTTTCAAAAAGTATAGAACAGTCATTAAAACATTAATGACTTCCTTTTCACAATTTGAGGCTCTTCCAAATGCTGATGTTGGTTCAAATTTGCATAGACGAAAGCAAACATAGGAGCTCGTTGAACTTAGTTAGCCGAATGCCTTAGATGGCATTCCAACTGCTTTATCTATGGGTGGTTTTTTTTTTTTTTTTTTTTTTTTTTTTTTTTTTACATATAAAGCTTTTTAGATGTGGTGTGATGGCCAGTGATACAACTTTCCACCAAAGTTTAAATGAAGTGGGTGAATGAAGCAATTATTATAGTCCAATGTACAACATTTAACAGTGAGGAAAACCTATACCATATAGTCGGCTATAAAAGACACCAATATAAAAAAAAAATGTGCAAAAATAAAAACGAGAAAACTAACGGTTATTTATTTATAACTTATGGATTATTTATCAAAGAAAAATATGACAGGTCTATATAACCTATGATATACAGGCCCATGACGTAGGACCTACACGAAAAAAATGCGGCGGGATTAAACATGTGAGCCCCCAACCCTCTCCTTCTTCTACTTCTACTATATAATGACCGCCTTCAACACGTTGAAGTTTACGTCACTTGTACTGCGCATTGCTTTGTGAAGACATATATACAATGAAATATAACAAATTTGTGATGATAAACAAAACAAAAATTTTTTACATAGTGGTAGTGCATATTTCTAATTTATTATTTTTAAATATTAAGATAAAACTATTTACACATGATGAATTTATTGACTGTAGGTGTAGTTTGAGACGGCTACTTTGAACGACTCTGTAGAGTCGCTCATCACAATACTCAGGGGAAGGCTGTTCCAGATTTTAATTGTGCGTGGGAAAAATGATTGTTGTCTAATTTGGGTTCTGCAGGATGGAATTTGGTATGAGAGTGTGTGCATGTTCCTGGACTGTCTGAGCGGTTGAATAAGTCTGTCTGTTTTAGTTATTGCAATGAGATGATATGTAATTTTATAGAACATGACAAGGCGTGCATCTGTTTTTCTGTGTGCTAGGTCTCTCCATTTTAAATGATCTATCATTTCACTAACGCTTGAGGTGTTTCTGTGTCGGTTAGTGACATATCTAGCAGCCCTTCTTTGTACTTTTTCTATTTTGTTAATATCCTCAGTAAAATAAGGGTCCCAAACTGAACAGGCATATTCTAGTGATGGTCTGACTAAATATTTATATGCCTGTTCCTTTACTGAGGTTGAACTGATGTTAAGATTCCTTCGAAGAAAACCTAGTGTGCTGTTGGCTTTATTGCAGATATTGTTTATATGACTGTGCCATTTTAAGTCTGATTGAATTGTCACACCTAGATATTTTGCCTTATCGACATGTTCAAGAATGTGGCCATGTAAAGTGTAATTATATACGAACGGATTTTTATTTCGGCTGATGGACATGACATTACACTTGTCAGGATGGAAAGCCATTTTCCATGTATTTTTCCAAATGCCTAGTGTGTTGAGGTCTTTTTGAAGGGTTTCGCAATCACTGTTTGATTTTATTACCAGATATGCAATGGTGTCGTCTGCAAATAGGCGTATGGTGGAATTTAGCCCAACTGGTATGTCATTAATGTAAAATAACAACAGACTTGGACCCAGAACAGATCATTGAGGCACTCCTGACTTTACAGGGACATAGCCTGAAGTCTCACCCTCTAGGATAACTGCTTGGGTACGACATGATAAGAAGCCCTGTATCCATGCATTTGTTTTCCCCTGTATCCCATAGTAATTTAATTTGTGTGTTAACAAGTTACTTATGACTGACTTTATCAAAAGCTTTGGAGAAATCCATTATAAATACATCTGTTTGTTTTGAGTTTTCCATATTTTTAGTGACATCATCTACAAATTCCAAAAGTTGAGTTTCACAAGATCTGTTTTTTCGAAAGCCGTGTTGTAGGGGATACAGGATGTTATGTTTGTCTGCGTGTGTCATGATTGCGCTAACTACAACATGTTCCATAAGTTTACAACATATACATGTCAAAGAAATAGGTCCATAATTCTCTGGATTATATTTGGAACCTTTCTTGTAGATGGGTGAAACATGTGCAGTACGCCAGTCAGTAGGGACTTCGCCAGTGTCTAATGATTTTTGGTATATAAGGCATAGTATTGGTGAAATTTCATGTGCCAACTCCCTAAGGAGACGTGGCTTAAGTTCGTCTGGCCCCTTGCCTTGGATGGATTTAAATTTAGAAGTAGTTTTGAGATACCTTGGATGGTTATATTTATGTCGGGCATGATAGGGTAAGCTGTTTTCTGTTGCATGTATTGATTGTTTTCAAATTCAGTAGCAGTGATTTTGTTTGGTTCTGAGAAAACTTAACGAACCCTTGAAAAACTTTTTGAGAGGTTCATAAATGGCCTGTCGAAAGGCAACATTTGTGTCCTTATTCAATATACCTCGTTTTATCCAGTGGCAGTCCAAACTTCCCTGACGTAATTCCGGAGGGCCTCCTTCCAGGACCTACATGTAGTATAACTATAAGTTGCTACTTTGTGCTTATCCTGAACGTTAAGCAGCCAACAATCAGCTATTACGTACGCGTGTCATTAACAAATAAAGGGGTCCAGAAATGTTTAAGTATCAACTGTGAAAAGTTTCAATTTTTTATTGATAACTCTTAAGACATGATAGAAGAAACAAAGCAAATGTCTAAGGTTAGGTTGATGGTTCATGATTGATGCTTTAAGTTTGCTCAATTGCATAATTTACCGATGACGCCAAAGGTAACTGGGGAACACAAATATGGTCCTTTTGGTCCTCTCCGAAATAAGTCAAAATTTGAATGAAATGCATATGGGTGGGTATAGACTTTAAGGTGTTTAAAGTACCAGAATTACCAATCATGTAGATTTTTGCATCACAGTAGAAAGACTGTAATGTTCGAGGAAACTAAGCATAATCTTTATACCTTAAAAATTAAACAAACAAAAAAAACATAATCGAAGAAAGCAATTCAGTTAATATTAAGAAGTATCTCTTCATGTTTATATCTTTACATTAAAGAAACTGTGTTACTATTGACGGCTATAAGTTACATATTCATTGTATACACATATTCTCTATCCTTAATATAACTCTATTGTAATCTATGACCCAATTGGACCCGCCTCTGAGATTCAGGCCAAAAGCCTATAATCTATTAATTGTTTTTGATTGCCGTCTACATCAAAAAGAAGATGTGGTATTGAAACAACTCTTCGCAAGAGACCAGACGACACAAAAATGAACAACTATAGGTCCCCGTACGGCCTTCAACAATGAACAAAGCCCATACCGCATAGTCAGCTAAAAAATTACACAGAAATGACAAATGTAAAACAATTCATCAGAGAAAACTTACAGCCTAATTTTTGCACAAAATAGTGATCACAAAAATATAAAAATATATATAACCACTGATTACAAGCTCCTGGCTTTAGACAGGCACATACAGAATATGGCGGGATTAAACATGTTAGCGGGCACCTAATCCACCCCTAACCGTACATTGACTGTCGTTTGGTAAACATTTTCTAAAATGCTATCAAATTAGATATTCAGACGTGTGTATCTGTATGCTTAGTCATATTTGCATCTGTCGAGTTAATGTACAAAAAAAATGTATTTCTACCAATTCAACTTTCGTATACATAAGGATTTTTTTTTTACATGTACAAAATACCTCCAAGAGTGTTTCGACAATACAACGGATATTATGGGTTGCTGTCTGCATGTTATGGTGGTAAATTATTTTTTTTTTAAACATGCATATTGGTTATAATCATATCAAAGCATTATTTCATACACGCAAAATTCATTGACAAACGCAATAGTGTGTCAACGAAGCGTACAGTATAAAAAGGTGTAATGACAACGAAGCGTACACAACATGAAAATAAAGACCTTTATAAGTTTGTTAATTTTAACTATGAAATTTTAAAAAATGTATGTTATAAAAACTATGAGGTACAAAAAACATTAAGTTTTGAATATTTCAAAATACCAAGCGCGTTTTATCATTGATATCGTCGTGTGTTATTTGATGTTTGTATATAAAAATTCCACATATTTGAAAAACCTTTTAGTAACTAATGAGCATTATGGCAAAGAATATATTGGAGCAAAATATCCGAAGAATAGATATTGGATTTTCTTTAAAAGTATTAATTTCTTACTGTCTGAACTCAGTGTTACACGATGTGTTCGATTCGAACGCGTCAACGTCCGGTTTCATCTGTATCGGGGTAATACAGGGTGAATAAAAGCAATGCATTATACATTCATAGAATGATCTATACCTAAATTGAGTTATCTTTCTTCTTATTGTTACAACGAAGGCAAAACTTTTTTTGAAGAAGTCGAGTAATTTTTTACAATTGTTTTTTTGTAACTACTTAATTCATGTATCCTTGAATTAAAAATTGTAATGTATCAAGGAATACCTTGTTGTGGCTTTATTGTGTAGTGTTAGTGTTATTTTAAAAGAGTGCAACTTTGTAGATTTTCAGAAATATATTGTTCATATTTATGCATCGACATATCTGCATCCCTTCTACACCAAATAGTTGATTACTTGGTGTTGACAATGAACATATGTCTGTTTGTCTGTCTTATATGTTCCCAATAAATGGTCGATTTATTAGTGTTTTCATATTCATTACTAAACACTATTTTCTTCCCATTCCCCAATTTTTTATGATAATTAGAGAGCCTGTGAATGGTCCAAGACTACACCAATGAATTAACAGGATCGACACTAACTTACTAGGTAAGTTTAGAAAAGCGCTTCCGTCGCATAAAATTGTTAGTGTTGCTTTTATTATACATACAAGTACTTGGTCAATATCACTGTATTTCACTTTTAGTCCCTGGGGTATCGTTAGCTGAGTAATACAAGTGAGTAGCTATGTTTACGTCAAAACTTCCGGACGTAATCATGAAATTTTGGAGAGATTTATTTTCAACCAAAATAATTATTTAGACTTGTTAAAAGCACACGAGCCTTGTATTTTTTCTTCAATGACATGTATTGTAATGATAAAAGTGAAGAAATTATCATATTTTATATTTATTTGTCTGCCAATATCTGAAGCATCCACTGTCACAGTGTAGATACTATTCTGTACGCTATCCGGAAGTCGCGATTTTCGAAGCGATGATTTCCAACTGTCTAACAGGACGGTTTTGCCTACGGTAACTTTTCTCATCATTTGATTACTCCTATATCTACAAAGTGCTTTGAACATCTTCAAGGTATATATAGCATCATAAATATGAGTAACTGTAACAAAAACATGCATTAGAATATAAAATATACGTGTGCATCACATCAACTTGGTAGAAAAAAGTGAAATCGATGGACAATTTTGCTCTCGTAGTACAAAGCAAATAATCTTTTATTGCAAATATTTGCATCAGTTTACAGTTAAATATATACTGTTTCAATATTCTTTTCGTATTTAAGTAGAATATTCGTATTTCCCATAAAAAAATATGTTTTCCTTGAGGATCCCAAAATAAATTACTGTACGATCAGTCTAGAACTGACTGTATTCTAGAAGCAATTTCAGATTTTTTGACTGTATGACCAGTCGTGATTTTGAAGAAAAAACAACAGCAATTTGAAGGTATATACGTGTATATGTGATATTATGAACTATCCAGGGAACTATAACGTATAATTACTTTCATCAGACAATACAAATATATTTCTGATGGTTTTTGAGACGACAAAATAATTGTATTTTTGTTCCATCAGTCTTATTTAAAATCAGATGCCTAAAAAGTAATACATACAAAGTGGACTTTGTAATAGTGTATCGTTACAGTTATCTGTTTAGCTATTAAATTTAAGATTTTTTACACCGTCCGCCGTTGACCAATTGATGATAACATAAATCAAGCTTGTCTTTTAAAATAACAAAAAATGGATAAAGACAGCTTTGCGTAGGGGATAATTCATGTGATATAATTTTGGTAGGTTTACAGAAATAGAAGGTCCATAATGCATTAATCGAGTAAAAATGGAGCAATTTCAGAAAACTTTAATGATTGGTTTAGAAGGTGTTGGAAATACCTGATGGATGCCCCCATATAATGTAATGTTCAAGTCCGTATCTTATATAAAGTAACCTCATAAAAGATTTTTACTAAAATTCGAAATAGACGGTGCACAATACAGTCATTATCATTTATGATAAGGAATCCGAATAAGATTAATTAATATTTATAACAATGACGGATGAAAAAAAAAGAGGATCCGGCAGTTTGAAACCCTTTTTTAAACTATCAATGCATTTGTATGGTAACATATATTTGGAATCCCCTTTTCTCCTGGATTGGATCCCTCTCCATTTAAAAAAGGCCGGAACCCCCAATGTATATTAAGTGGTTTATGAGGAGACACGCTTACAAAACCGGCGAAACATATTGTACCGGTCCAACGGACGAACGGAAAGACGGACTTCTTTATCACTATAACCCCCGCTTGACAAAGTGGTGTTCAATTGAGTGTCAAAAAGACAGCTCTACATCTTAAACAAAGTGAAGGAACTGTGATCAATTATAGGCTACAGTACGACCTCGAATGTGTGTAAATCCATGCATTTTTATATAACAACTAAATCTGTGTGTTTGTTCAATTTTAAGTATAACGGAGGACATTTCTGAAACTTATATACTAGTATACATCAAACCTTCCTCTTATTTTAGCAACATTTAAACATCCTTATACTTAATGTAGTAATTCGAGTACACCCTATCAGCTAAAACATGTTTCATAAGTTTTCAGGATGTGAATGTATTGAAATATATTTGTGTTATTTAGAAAAATGCCACCTTCTAATGTATCGTAAATAACTTTGAAATCACCACTAGAATACAGTGACATAAAGACTGATCATACAGTTTTAAAATAAACAAGCGAGACTGATCGTACAGTGAGAAATTCAAACAAGTGTAATTTTCTTATTTCTGGCTTCAAAGATCTGGTTGAAACTTTTACCACCACTTGAGAATATCGATGTCGGCTGAATTAATCATTAAGCAATGTATAGATGATCAACTTACCGTTTAATTCAGTATTCCCATCAAATTTAAAATGTGATCCAAAAAGTTCTCGCTTCGAAAATCGCGACTTCCGGATAGCGTACAGAATAGTATCTACACTGTGACTGTGAATTCTACTATTTTTCTTATTGTTTAAAGCAATTCATTGATTTTGTTAAACCTTCATTGAAATTTTACGAAAGTTCTTCAGAAGGTTGTTTGTGATCAAAGTAGTATCCAGAGTATAATGATTGTTTAGATAAAAGAACTTTTTTCGATTCAGTAGATACAGTCAGTGGTAAATGTTTATTGCATATCAATTTCTTTGTCAAACCTTCATCAACTTCCATGAAACTTTGGCATAAGCTTTTATATGATTAAAAGATAATGTGCGAAGCCAAATTTCGAAAGTATATATGTATTTTATTTAATTAATTTTTATCTTTTTTTTGTTTTTGACATGACAAATTTGACATGCCTTCATAAATTGTTATAAAACTTGGCAAGAAAATACCTTTCAAAAATGTGTATGTATATTTTTTTTCAAAGCTGTATTTGATTTATAAAATGGAATCGCTTTTCACAAACAACTTAACACTTTTACACTGACAGCAGCAATTCCAAGGGGAAACGGTTCCACAGAACCATTTACGAATTTCAAATTAAACCTGACCATCTATAAAAATTTATTATTTCATGTATCTATTAACGAAGTTTGCGTATAAAATGGAGAGAAAACTTGACGAAGTCAAAATAATTAATAGAACGAGATTATTGAAATGGGGATTTGCTTTTTCACCATCCCTGAAGGTCTTGATTTTTTTACGATTATTTGTTTTTCCCCACATTTCCTTTTTTTAATTACTTTACGATAACTGCATGACATAAACTTTTTTCTATAAAACCATTGACCATTAAATTCAAAATCAATACTATGAATAAATTACATATAAGAAAACAAGTTGCTTTCTTTAAAAAAGAAAAGCAATACATGAACCTAAGACCGCTGACTGCCGGGTGGTCACCAAAAGATTGTTGCTGAATTTGTGTTTGCTTTTGAATTGAAATGATTGACTGTGAATAGAAGAAGCCAGTTGAACGTATATATTTACAGCTTCTATTTGAATAGTTATTTTAAAGCTCTACTATTTTATATATTACTTGGGAATGTACATATTTTTTCCGATTATAACCCATTGGCAAATCCTAATTTCTACTACATTTGTAACCGGATGACTTATGCAAATTGCACAAACCTATCGCAATATAAATTTATGCACTCAGTTTGCTTTATAATCTGGAATTATGGATGCATTCATTTTATCTATCATATCTTTATATTTTGTTTCCTAAATGAATGCCTTTATATTCTCAACTCGTATTTGAAGCTGTATTTACTCATGGTAGATGTTGTATGCGGTTAAACCTGTGGCATGCAATTGATGGGACCTCTTATGAAGAGACTTATTTTGGTCTCATAAAACATCTCAAATTTTAAGGATTTCCTGATTTTACTTATATCAATTCAAAAATTATACAGAGAAACTTAGTTTTGCCAAAGAATTCAGAAGTTTATGAATACCTGTACACACTTTCAAAATAACCAATTTATATAAAAAGGTATGTAGATATAAAAAACGACAGACAAGAGTTAAGTCTACAAAACAAAAGCATCAGTGACGCTCAAATGAAATAATTTAAAAGGCTAAATACATTACAAAGTTAAGGAATCTATTCCTTGGGTAGACAATCCTCGGCTTTTTGAAAAGGTCAAAGTTTATAATAGGATAGTGACTCAAAAAAGAAACAAAGAGAAACAACTCGAGGTCAGAATACCGTTAGTAATGATGACCGTGCTTGAAAGTCAAATGTAAAGCTCTTTCTGCCGTGTCCTGAATTTAGATAACAAAAACGAAAATAAGCTTCCACGAGTGAATTTAATAGTATTGCATGCAAGTAGTATTTTAGCGCACGAAATAGTAAATAGAAAGCATCTCACTGATACTCAGGAAAAGAAGACGCATTTGCGTCATCACATATCTTAATCTAATAGTTGAAATCGAATTTCAAACGGCCTACATTAAATGTTTTGACTCCGGATTCATTGACATTTTATACGGAATTTTTGAGAACGCAAACCGATAGTTGTAATTATATTTTGTTGTAATTATTGTAAATTATTTGTACGGTTGTTGTGATCTGCAAGGATTTAAATCATGCTCTATGAATTGAAAACACACAAGTATTTTTGTTCACGACCGTTTAAAATTTAAATATTTAATAAATTGATCTTACTTTCCGTTTTATGGATATAAATACAATACAAAAAAATAAATAAATAATAATTACTCATAAAACATAAAAACTAAAATGGTATGAAATAATTAATGTAGAAATATAACGATTATTGTTTATACACATTTTTTTTTTTTGTAGGATGCAAGAATTTATTTAGATTTAATTTGTATGTTTCCTTTACAAATGAATATTTAAAAATACCAAAGCAGAGTATCTTGTCATATAAAATACTTTAATTGCAACTCTGAAAATATTCTGATTTATAATACCACGTTATAATTGACCCAGATACACACAGTGCACAGTGGTCGTTTTAAAACAAATATAATTGCGTCGTCAAGGGCCATCAAGGGACCATATCAAAGACTTAGATAACAACCTGTTATATAAATGACCGAAAATGTTAGAGACGTTCCGAGAATTTTATTCTGACTTCCGGCCGAGAGATATCGAGTGGCCCATAGACACATCCAAAACTCGCCAATATATAAGCATGAATATATAAGGGTTCATGCAAAAAAAGAATTAAACTTTAAAGTTTGTTGCTATTGGCTATGGTGAATAATAATTGACAGAAATGGTATATCTTTCTCGATAACGTGTTAGTCTCCAGGGGCTTTGTCACCAGGAGGTCCTCTGCCCTGGATCAGCTAGAGCGCTTAGACCCCTAACCAACGTTCTTGTAAAAAGTTATATTGACATAGGTACGCCTCTATATCAGTGGTAAAACAAAGTTGAACTGAACTCTTCATTTGCGTGGTTCAATATTTATACATTCGGCTTGTATAGTTCTTAATAGAATGGCGCTTGTATATGTTAAAGTAATTGAGCTAATGATATTTTACTGTCAGATTTAATATACCATATATATTTTGCATATGTTTTTAAATATTTTAGGCTTTTTGGGCTTTTGGGCTTTTGATTTTGCCATTTATTAGGGACTTTCCGTTTTGCATTTTCCCAGATGTTCGGTTTTGTTTTTTTGTGATTTTACTTTTCATGCTACACGCTATTTTGTATATGTGTATTTGAATGTGCTATGCTATACAAGTACTGAGACTTTAATAAAATATTGAATTTTCAATTTTCAAATTTATTTTGACTTTGAGCTTTCCTGATGAAGTTAGATCCAGCAAACGATTCGGATACATGCAATTGATATGTTATTTCCATTTTATAATATTCCCAGATTGACCAGAGACATCATGGTATCACATATGATAGGAAATATGGTCACTTAATAATTAACCGAAGAGCTCAATATAAAGAGTATTGTACAAAATAAAGAGACGTGGTATGATTGACAATGTCACAACGATCCAAATGTCATGGATTGTAAAGGCAACCTAAAAAAAAACTATTTCTTTCAACAATAAGCAAAACTTATATGATCGAGTATACAGAAAAATGTCAGCTATAAAAAGATCTCGGTACTACATGTAGAACGATTAAATGGATAAAGTAATGGCTTGAGTAATGACAAAACAGTGCGCGAGAAACGAATATGACAGACACCATATAACCAAAAAAACTTAAATTACAGCAGAGACAGGTGTATCTATTTACAGGCTCCTGATATTAAAGATTTTAATTATTGACTCGGTTATTGAGTGACTTGAACGCTGAAAAAAAGTTGACGTCAATTATTTTTTTCAGTAGTAGGGACGGATCAGTTTGAGGCACCACAAAAACACAGGGCGCTAGTGCGCTGACGTCATATGCGCATGCACCGCCCCCAATATAATATATGGGCATATACTAGCCCTAATGACGTCAGCGGAAGTAAGGAAGATGAATCACGACGGATGGACGCAGGTCATATTTGGTCATGACGCAACCATGAATCATCAGGATGCAAGATCGGGGCATGATTCACTACATGACAATACCATGATACATGTACGTATGAAAATTCGAGAAGTATTTTTTCTGTTCGTTATGATGTTTTATGCAACCACAAAAACGCAAGACGCTAAGGCGCTGACGTCATATGAACAGTATTACTCACGTAGATCTTTGTCAATTCTAGTATGAAGGGCTATATATCAAAAAGGAAGCACCAGATGTCGGATTATGACTCTTGGACCACCATATGATGAATTCCATATATGGAAAGCGACCACAATACCCTATGACCATATATGGAAATTATGACCAAATTTGGTAAGAACCTTATTTTCACTCAAAATAAACATACATGACCATATATGGAAATCGACAAAACAACCTATGATCATATATGGAAATCATGACCAAATTTGGTAAAAACCTTATTTCCGTTGAAAAATCAAAATAAAATACATGACCATACATGGAAACCGACCAGATACCCTATGATCATATATTGAAATGATGACCAAATTTGGAAAAAAACTTTTATTTTTACTCAAAAATCAAAATAAACATATATGACCATATATGGACAGCAGGTCACGTGATCGTATCGAGGAACGTTAGCTCTGGTACAAAACAAGGGAAGCAACTTTGTATATATATCTCTCGTGGAGTGACGATTCATTCAACGAGGCAAGGTCACGTGATCGTATCGAGGAACTCTGATACAAAAAAGGGAAACAACTCTTCATGATGTGAACATCAATCACCGATTAATTGTATCGTGTTCGGGACAAATAGAAAAAATACCAACGCAGATGTCAGTTTCATATATATTTATTACATTCATTCGTACAATGCAAGCAGTTTGTCGTCGTTACTCATCAAGTCTCTAGACGAAAAATCTTTCACAATGTCTTCCATGCTAATGTTTCTATATCTCATCTTCACGAAATGTACACAATAGAGTCCGCACGTATCGGATGATCCCGGTTGCACTTGAGTCGTACTGAATCTGTATTGAGGTCCATTGGCGATGAGCACGTTCCTGAAGCGACGAAGGTAATACTCCGGAGAACGTCCGAACGAATCGAAAAATTCGACGGCTCCCTCTCGCGGGAAGTGGAACGCCACCCAGTGAATGCCCTTGTCGTCACAGTCGTCCGTGTTGACGACGAAACTGCGGGGCCTGTTCGAGACTTCATCCGGCAGTTCATCGACACAACACACGGTCGCCGGCAGGTCTTCGAGATAACACTCCAGTTCGTATCCGTAGGTTCCCTCCACGCCGTCGTCTTCCGTTCTGCATCGTTTGGCGGATGGTTCGTCGCCACAGTCCCTCTCTTGATGGATCTCGAGTCCCCGGGCGTGTGCAAATACCAGTCCGCATGCGCGGCAAGCCATCAGGTCCGATTCGCTTCCGATGGAATCGACGTCTTCGTCCTCGGCTTCGGCGTCGTGCTCGCCTCCGCCCAAGACGTCGCTACGTAATCTCAAGTGTTCGGGTGTAGCGGCCTTCAGATCCACCAGAAGGTATCCGAAGGGTCTCCTTGTGGCCTCTCGGAACGTTTGCATCAAGAGGTGTCTCTGACTCGGATACATCTGTCTACCTAGCGTGGCGACGGGCTGGCGATCGACTGGATTGTCGAAGAGGACCAGGTAGTGACAGTTTCTCCTCTGAGTCGGATCCTTCCCGAAATACAGGTTCTGATTCACAGCCACCACCGACAGGTTCCGATGATGCGATCCTTCCGTAAACAAGTCGTTGATGCGACGGTCTTTGGCCGAGGTCGACATCACGTCGTCCAGCACGAGTAAGTTTCTGGTCCGTGCATCGAAGAAGTGATCGGCTTCCAACTCGGTCGGGATACCGCGAACGAATTCCACGGTAGGCACCACCGTCTTTCGAATCTCGTCGTAGAGGGGTTGCCATCGTCGGTACAGCCAGACGATCCTCTCCGGCACCGGGTTGCACGTGGATCTTCGCAATGCTTCCTTCATGAAAAACGTCTTGCCGCAGGAGGTCGGACCGGAGACGATCATGGTGAACGGGTGTTGAAAACGAAAACTTTCTTGCGTCGCATTTTGCGGCGGCGGCGGCGGTGGTGGTGGTGGTACGGCAGTACCATGCTTATTTCGATGATGTCTCAACATGACGTCCCTTCTCGAAAACATTCTTTGACAGCTAGGACACTCCATCCTCACTTCAAGGGTGGAACTTTCCCTCTTATAACTTTTGTCGGAAATGAAGCAAGCAGAACACGTGATCATCTTTGCAACGGCACACGCGAAGTCGATCGTCTCTCAAGGTGATTTCCAATATTTCCGTCTCGCCTCCCCTCGACGCGAGGTAGAGCGGTCTCTCGAAAATTATCTCCGTGGTCTCTTCTTTTCTGATGGCTACGGATTGAAGCAGTGGCAGGTAAGTGTCTCTGACGTAAGATTCATCCATTACCAGATCGCAATACACGTACATCCTCTGCGTAGACGTTTCAAAAGCCGGTACAAAGGTCATCTCCAACAGAGCACACTCCCACGTTCCTTTCATTAAGTGTGATCTAGGTAAACGTATTCTGAACTATCCTCCCCTATTCTGGGGGAAAAGTTGGAGCGAGTCTCCACTATTGACGAATAAGTAAAACTCGTCCATGGTTTTTATTAAGCATTCGATCCTCTTCCTCTTATAACCATCGCCGCCGCCGCCGCCGCCGCCGCCGCCGCCACCGCCACCGCCACCGCAAAATGCGACGCAAGAAAGTTTTCGTTTTCAACACCCGTTCACCATGATCGTCTCCGGTCCGACCTCCTGCGGCAAGACGTTTTCGTGAAGGAAGCATTGCGAAGATCCACGTACAACCCGGTGCCGGAGAGGATCGTCTGGCTGTACCGACGATGGCAACCCCTTTTTGACGAGATTCGAAAGACGGTGGTGCCTACCGTGGAATTCGTACGCGGTATCCCGACCGAGTTGGAAGCCAATCACTTCTTCGATGCACGGACCAGAAACTTACTCGTGCTGGACGACCTGATGTCGACCTCGGCCAAAGACCGTCGCATCAACGACTTGTTTACGGAAGGATCGCATCATCGGAACCTGTCGGTGGTGGCTGTGAATCAGAACCTGTATTTCGGGAAGGATCCGACTCAGAGGAGAAACTGTCACTACCTGGTCCTCTTCGACAATCCAGTCGATCGCCAGCCCGTCGCCACGCTAGGTAGACAGATGTATCCGAGTCAGAGACACCTCTTGATGCAAACGTTCCGAGAGGCCACAAGGAGACCCTTCGGATACCTTCTGTTGGATCTGAAGGCCGCTACACCCGAACCCTTGAGATTACGTAGCGACGTCTTGGGCGGAGGCGAGCACGACGCCGAAGCCGAGGACGAAGACGTCGATTCCATCGGAAGCGAATCGGACCTGATGGCTTGCCGCGCATGCGGACTGGTATTTGCGCACGCCCGGGGACTCGAGATCAATCAAGAGAGGGACTGTGGCGACGAACCATCCGCCAAACGATGCAGAACGGAAGACGACGGCGTGGAGGGAACCTACGGATACGAACTGGAGTGTTATCTCGAAGACCTGCCGGCGACCGTGTGTTGTGTCGATGAACTGCCGGATGAAGTCTCGAACAGGCCCCGCAGTTTCGTCGTCAACACGGACGACTGCGACGGCAAGGGCATTCACTGGGTGGCGTTCCACTTCCCGCGAGAGGGAGCCGTCGAATTTTTCGATTCGTTCGGACGTTCTCCGGAGTATTACCTTCGTCGCTTCAGGAACGTGCTCATCGCGCCAATGGACCTCAATACAGATTCAGTACGACTCAAGTGCAACCGGGATCATCCGATACGTGCGGACTCTATTGTGTACATTTCGTGAAGATGAGATATAGAAACATTAGCATGGAAGACATTGTGAAAGATTTTTCGTCTAGAGACTTGATGAGTAACGACGACAAACTGCTTGCATTGTACGAATGAATGTAATAAATATATATGAAACTGACATCTGCGTTGGTATTTTTTCTATTTGTCCCGAACACGATACGATTAATCGGTGATTGATGTTCACATCATGAAGAGTTGCTTCCCTTTTTTGTATCAGAGTTCCTCGATACGATCACGTGACCTTGCCTCGTTGAATTGTCACTCCACGAGAGATATATATACAGAGTTGCTTCCCTTGTTTTGTACCAGAGTTAACGTTCCTCGATACGATCACGTGACCTGCTGTCCATATATGGGCATATATGTTTATTTTAATTTTTGGGTGAAAATAAAAGTTTTTTTCCAAATTTTGTCATCATTTCCATATATGATCATAGGGTATCTGGTCGGTTTCCATATATGGTCATGTATTTTATTTTGATTTTTCAACGGAAATAAGGTTTTTACCAAATTTGGTCATGATTTCTATAGATGGGGCAATATGCGCAATTGTTTCTCCATAGGCCGTAATGGTAACGTTTTCTTCTGTTGCTCAGCCCATATCGTAAACTTGTGTATGTATGATGGCTTGTTTCGAAGCTGAGACATTTTTACATATGTGGTTAAATTTTCGGGGTACGAAGTGTGATTCATTTTTCCGTAAATTAGCAAACCCCGAGTATCCTTTTGCGATGTGGCTCCTCATGGTAAAAAATCCCATTTTTAACACAATAAGTTCTTTGAAATTTTAATACTTTGAACACATTTAATAGCTCCATGGTTTTTACACATTTATTCTGTGTTCTCTTACTTTCTAAATTAACACTAATGGTTCAGCTCAGTCATTTGTTTATCATAGAAATGTGTCAAATATCACTACACAGAGATTTTTTGTTTACACGTGACTTTTGTGTTCCTCATTTGAAGGCGCATTAGGGGTATTGTCCCATATTGAAATCCTTAGTTCTGATTTTTCCAAATATTTTTAGGTGATCTTCATCGGTATGACATTATGAATAAATCTGTGTATTTTTGTCCATTTCTGAAAAAAAAATAAAGTCGTTTCAACACTATATGGCAATGACATTTTTATCGCTTTATTCATTTATTTTTAATACAACGTGTATGTACAATTAATTTCTTCCAGTATACCTTTACTAGTCCAAACAAGGACAAAACTTCTGATGATAACCTTAAATTACAATACACAGACCCTATTAAAGCATTCCATAACATTTTCTTGTGTCTTAAAGTGCATTTTGACAGAGAAATTATGCAAAAATGTAGATTTCATAAAAAAAAAAATTAAAAAAAATAACTATTCTTACTAGTGGACATCTGGTATATAATACTGTGGAAACCCCTCAAAACTACTGGGAAAGTCATTCTTATCATGTAATTAGAGTGCAATAAAGTGCAAATTTTCAAAACTTGTCCATTCACATAATTCTATTTGAGAAAAAAAGGCTTTTTACATGTATTTCAGTGAAAACCCTTTATTGGTGAGAAATCCACATGAGGTATTAAAGGAAACATTGTGACATCACACGTATTATGGCGTCATTAAATAACGACAGATCAAAATAGTGCTAAATAGAGTTTGCAGTGTTACATGAGAATCAGTTGCCGCAAGATTTAACTCGAAATGTTGAGTCGAAAAGATCAGTAACCAAGCCTTTTCATTTAATATCAAGACCATAGCAACAGTTTTCATATAAGCATATTTCTAACATTCCGACTGTAATTTCATTTGCACAAATACCATAAATAAATAATTTAGAGCTTACCTTATAAATCAAAATGCTTACCAGTTATTCAGGACTTTTTAAAACCTTTAGTTTGCCATCTCATGTTTAAAAGTAATGATATGTCTGGAACTGAAATAAGACAAAAAAATTTACTCAGGCTGTGTTATCATTTAATTTAAATACATAAGTAATATTGAGAGAGAAAAATCTAATTCTTGAAAGTTTTATCACAAAGAAAGAAAAATGCTTCTCCCTTGTGGCTTAGCCACCTTCATTTAAACTGTTTATATTAGAAGCAATGAGTAGTAGCTAACTAGCTTAATACATGTAGTTGAATAGCAATATTGTTTTCAAGAAGGTTTGACCCTCCCCCTTTTTCACTGAGAAATGACAATATCTTGTGTTTTGCTCGTGTGCATTAACAGTAGTATTTCATGATTTACTTAATACATGTACATGGTTTTTTTCTGTTTATTTGCATATGATATCTACTGACCAGGGTCAAATCATTGGATAAAAGCACATGTGCTAATGTATCTCACTTTAGTCGTGTGAAGTGTGTTATCTCCCTTGATTATCAGCTATTCCTGTAGACCAGAGTGATAATTACATAACAAAGACTATATTGTGTCATGTTTACTTACAATTTATATATATTACATGTAAGTTTTTTCTTGTCTTTTTCAATTAAATAAACAATTCCTTTCGGATCTCTCGGGGGTAAACAAAGTTATGAGTGTGCCTAAAAAAAGTGTTCAGCCCCGTGCCAGTAATGCATTTTAAAAGCGAAAATTTCATTGAATTTTTGCTGTTCTGTATCAATAATATTTGTCTTAAATCATTTATGATAACTAGGTATAAATAAAAAACTACTAACCATAATTTTCACAATTTTCTGTGGTGTACAAGGTGAAATTATCTAAAGATATCTCTGGATCTTTTCTTAGAAGATGGGGCAATATGCGCAATTGTTTCTCCATAGGCCGTAATGGTAACGTTTTCTTCTGTTGCTCAGCCCATATCGTAAACTTGTGTATGTATGATGGCTTGTTTCGAAGCTGAGACATTTTCACATATGTGGTTAAATTTTCGGGGTACGAAGTGTGATTCATTTTTCCGTAATTTAGCAAACCCCGAGTATCCTTTTGCGATGTGGCTCCTCATGGTAAAAAATCCCATTTTTAACACAATAAGTTCTTTGAAATTTTAATACTTTGAACACATTTAATAGCTCCATGGTTTTTACACATTTATTCTGTGTTCTCTTACTTTCTAAATTAACACTAATGGTTCAGCTCAGTCATTTGTTTATCATAGAAATGTGTAAAATATCACTACACAGAGATTTTTTGTTTACACGTGACTTTTGTGTTCCTCATTTGAAGGCGCATTAGGGGTATTGTCCCATATGGTCATAGGTTATTTTGTCAATTTCCATATATGGTCATGTATGTTTATTTTGAGTGAAAATAAGGTTTTTACCAAATTTGGTCATAATTTTCATATATGGTCATAGGGTATTGTGGTCGCTTTCCATATATGGAATTCATCATATGGTGGTCCAAGAGTCATAATCCGACATCTGGTGCTTCCGTTTTGATATATAGCCCTTCATACTAGAATTGGCAAAGATCTACGTGAGTAATGCTGTTCATATGACGTCAGCGCCTTAGCGCCTTGCGTTTTTGTGGTTGCATAAAACATCATAACGAACAGAAAAAATACTTCTCGAATTTTCATACGTACATGTATCATGGTATTGTCATGTAGTGAATCATGCCCCGATCTTGCATCCTGATGATTCATGGTTGCGTCATGACCAAATATGACCTGCGTCCATCCGTCGTGATTCATCTTCCTTACTTCCGCTGACGTCATTAGGGCTAGTATATGCCCATATATTATATTGGGGGCGAGGCATGCGCATATGACGTCAGCGCCCTAGCGCCCTGTGTTTTTGTAGTGCCTCAAACTGATCCGTCCCTACTACTTTTTTCATCAAATTGGAGTGAAATAGTACCGATATTTTGAACACGACGAAGACCTTTGATAGAATATTAAATGGAAATCATATGACATCGGAATTCAAAGAGATAACAATGTGGGTTTTTGTCAATCAGACAGCAACCCAACAATAAAGAAAAACTAAAGTTACACTTCAAGGTAATATTGTCCCTAATATTTCTGTTCTTTTATCTTGTTTTTTGTAAAATAAAAACTTCTTTCGAACTTTTATAATGATAGTAAATTTTAAGAAAATAATGTTGAAACGATTACCAATGGGAGTCGTGGATCTAAGCAACTGCAATTCAGGATATGGCTTTCCCCAATTAGCATAATTAATACCGTATATAGTCAGTAAAACAAATTATGACACGACAAACTGTCAAACAATTCAAATGAGAGAAATATCATCCTGTTAAAGGTTAAATAGACAAGTAATTGAAAAAGACAAATTGTAAACCATTATTCAGTGGGTATTTTTAAGAAAGTATGCGACTAACAAATAACTACGTTTGTACAATGGACGGATTTTCTCATTGTTGAAGGCCGTACGGTGAATAAAAGTTGCTTTCATTTACACCATTTTGTCTCTGATGACATTTTAAAACTTTATTATATCAGATGTTTTTTAGGTTTACACAAAAACAAATTCAATAAAACAAAGTGTCATTAATAACCTGACGACACTGTTTCCAGCTTTTTAAACCTGGAATTCTTTGTATGTTCTTAACTTCGTATAGGTAAGATGTTTCCATCGGTTTTATTTTGTAACGCGGATTTTTTTTATTTCTTTTTCTCAATCGATTTATAACTTTTGAAAAGTGGTATACTACTTTTACCTTTATTTCCAATTTATTTAAGTTGAAGGATGATATTTTGGTCCTTTTTCGAAATGTTGTTAACCTTTTGGACGAACTATGTTACTGTCCTCCTTAAAACGGTGTCTTCCTCGAATGCCAACATTTTATATGTAACCTATTCCTTGAATGCCAACAAAAATATTTCAATGGATGTTTATATAATAACAATAGGTGTTTTTATAAGTATTTAACTGATAAAAATAATTAGTGAACTTGATAAAATTGAAACATTTTTATCACTTTTTTATTAGAAAAAAATAGCTAAATTTTAGGGTTAAATTATTATGAATTTAAAGAAACAAAATGAAAACATTTGATGACTTTTTTTTTTTAAAAAATAAAAATTTTGGAATGGATGTTTTTTAACATAAGAAACATTAGAAATATTAAAGACATTTAAGTTAAATACAATTATTTCAAACTAAAAAACGGTATTAGAGATTTATTTAATTTCATATCATTTCGTATAGGTTCATGTACATGTAAGTATGATTTTTTTATTAGTATTCAGTGGGTTTGTACTATCTGTCCGTAGCCAAGACTCTTGGCCCAAGAGTACTCTCAGATCTGTACTTAATGTCTTTTTGTTGTTCGTATAAAAAGTACACGGCCACGTCCACTCTGTGTAATATTTCTATTTGTATCCATCTGATGAGTTAAAGCTGAGAATGGGAATGGGGAATATGTCAAAGAGACAACAACCCGACCAAAGAGCAAACAACAACCTTTTTCAACTGATGTGAATTTTTCGTTCTTTATATGCTGTACTGTTACAACACTGTCCCAGGTTAGGGGAGGGTTGGAATCCCGCTAACATATTTATCCCAGCCACATTCTGTATGTATGTGCCTGTTCCGAAGTCAGAAGCCTGTAATTTACCCCTTACCAATATATATTTATGAATCATGATCTACAAAAAAGGGTGCAGTACTATAATTAAGAAAAATATTCTGAACAAACTGAACATACTAAAACATAGTAATCAAACACATCAAACAAAGTTACAAGAACTTCTATCATTATGGGAGTATATTAAAGCACATACAGCTATAGAAATATTGAAAAAAAAAAACTTCAAAGTCCAAAGAAGCAGCTATAGAATTTGTGTTAACTGGAATTCCTGACAATATACTATGTACATGTTGAGTTTGTGATGCAAGACTTTTCAAAAGTTCATTTTAAGAAAATCCATATTTGTTGAAGCATTTACAGCAAAGAAATATTTTCAACAACTTGTAAAAAATGAATTAGATATTACCTATCTGTTAAATTAGTATGATTGTTTTCATAAGCATGCTCTTTTATTCTGATAACTTCTTGCACCTATTCCTCGAACGCCAACATTATTTTACAGGTAAATTATAGCCGGTATATCAAAGGATTTTGGCATTCAAGTAAACCCTTAAAACATGGTCATGGGGATCATATCTAAGATTCGGGGTCTCAAGTTGAAGGAACATTTTTTACCTGTACTGACATCTCATGTAAGTGACGTTTAATTAAAAAATAAATATTCTACAGGCTTAATGATATGTATACGAATGAAAATATTAAGTTATAAAGTTTGAATAAGTACAGTCATTCTATTCTATGTTAGTTAATAGAATCAATACCTCACCTAATATATATAATTTTTATAAACTTTCGTTTACGATTTTTAGGATTATCGATACACGGTAGCCGCCTATGGTGACGAAAGAATGTACTTATTTTAATACATTCGTAGAGTGAGCTGAAAAATCGAAATTGTCTCACACTCCTTTGTATTTATTATGTAATTAATATTTGAGCAAGTAAAAATAATACATGCAATTGATTCCTACCTTTGTTTTTAGAATATAGATAAAATATAATTGATACAATGTGTAATTCGTTCATTTTTATTGATACGTTTGCCATTATACATTATTCAGGATAACAATATAGGACGTTTTAGAAATATTCCCTTGTCACCTTCTATTGTCATTATATTGCATTTGTTTTTCCTGAATGTAAATTATACTTTTGAATTCCTTAGGTTTTCGGAAGTTGAATTAAATGCGATTGTTATACAAGTAAGAGGTTTAACTAGCTGTAAAACCAGGTTCATTCTATTTGCTACATATTGGAAATTCTCGTACCAAGTCAGACTTATGACAGTTGTTTTCCATTCTTTTGATATCTTTAAGCATTTGATTTTTGCAATTTGATAAAGGACTTTCGAGTTTCCCTTGGAGTTCGGTATTTTTGCTTCTTACTTTACGTCGGGGTTTTCAAGTTATGTCAATGAAAGAAGAGAGCGATAAAGCTCTCCAACTAACTGTTAACCTAACAGTGTTATAAGAAAATTATTTAGAGAAGGTTAATTATTTTCTGGCATTTAACGGGAATATTTGTAGAAATAAACGTGCACGTTTTCTGTAGCATATTTGCATCCTTTTATATAATTTTGAAAAATATTAAATTAACAAGTGGAATTAAATGAAAAACATGTGAACAACAAGAATGTGTCCATAGTACACGGATACCCCACTCGCATTATCATTTTCTATGTTCAGTAGACCGTGAAATTGGGGTCAAAACTCTAATTTGGCAATTAAATTAGAAAGATCATATCATAGGGAACATGTGTACTAAGTTTGAAGTTGGTTGGACTTCAACTTCATCAAAAACTACCTTGACCAAAAACTTTAACCTGAAACTTGCACTATTATTTTCTATGTTCAGTGGACCGTGAAATTGGGGTCAAAAGTCTAATTTGGCAATTAAATTAGAAAGATCATATCATAGGGAACATGTGTACTAAGTTTGAAGTTGATTGGACTTTAACTTCATCAAAAACTACATTGACCAAAAACTTTAACCTGAACGAACGGACGGAAGGACGGACGGACAGACGGAAGGACGGACGGAAGAACGGACGGACAGACGCACCGACCAGAAAACATAATGCCCCGCTACTATCGTAAGTGGGGCATAAAAACAGGTCATCGTACGGTCTTCAGAATTGTATATTGTATGGCAGGCTATACAATATAAAATTGAGAATGGAAATGGGGAATGTGCCAAAGAGACAACAACCCGACCATAGAGCAGATAGTCTACGTTAAGTCTACCCAGTCAGGATTCTACATCGTCAAAATTATCTCCCTATAACACCAGTACATTTTCACAATCGTAGAAATGGAAGCCATTGTAGGGATGACGCAATGGCAATTTTGCTCTCGGAAACCGATAAATTTATCCACATTGCACCATTACGATCCTTATATGTCATTTGTATTTTAAAAGACAAATGTATCTTCTTCTAGGTAATGAGAATCAGTTAATGTTTTTGTCTGCATTGATTCAACTTAAAACTATTGTCTGATCGGTTGTCAGGTGGAATTTTTTCGAAAATTCATAAACATTTAAAAACAATTCTAATTAAATATTTCGTGGAAGGGCAGACTAGATTTGTTTAGTGGTTGAAGACTACACAGCTACTTTTGCATAGGTACTATTTCTGTACTAAAATATGTAGTACTTGAAATTTCTTTTTAATATTTAGTACTATTTCTTTACTTTAAAATTATTGTAATATTAAGGTACTTGTATTTTACAGTACTTGATTTGTACTAAATATTTTGGTACAGAAATAATACAATATTCCATGTTTGAAAATCATAATTTTAAGAGATTTGATTTAAGAGTACTGTAAAAAAAAACAGGTACCTAATATTACGATAATTTTAAAGTAACAAAATAGTACTGAATATTAAAAGTAAATTTCCAGTACTACAGATTTTTAGTACAGAAATAGTACCTATGCAAAAGTAGCTGTGTATAAACCTTAGTTATCACACACAAAAAGTTATAATTTTTAGAAGATATGCATTTTCATCATTGAAAGGCTGTCGTCAAGTACTTTCAGTAAAAAATAGCTATTCGAACACACCTACTCTGTTTTTGTGATTCATTAGATAGTATTTCACTTGATCCATATATTTCATCTTTTAGTACTGTGATTTTTTTATAGTATAAAGTCAACCTGTAGCTTTGATATATAAAAATGATAGAATCTGAAGCGAGACGATGTATGAAATATTCTTGCTTTGTACGATATACAAACAAAATATTCAACTAAAACACGCCATAACATAAAAAGGTGTACTCGATATTTCTCTTTTTGATACAATTGTTACCCAATTTTTGCAATTTTTTCTTGATTCACATAATGGAAGGGCAGACACGAAAATTACTTAACTAATAGATTAATATGGTTTCCGTCCGTAGTTTTTTTTTTTTTAATCGGAGGTTATGCATTTTCTACATCCAACTTGAAAAATACCCATGTCGTCGACTTGATACAATGTATCGCGTTGTTCTGCTTTACTATGTACTAGATAAATTGAAAACTTATGCAAATGGTGTTTTTAAAATAAAACGCTTCGTAATTGAGAAGAAAATCGTATTTTTTTTTATTTCTATTAACTTTTAAAATGTTTGTCAGTATAGTAAACATTACAGTAAGCATTTGTCGCCTTCTCTAACAAAGAGCTTCGATTCTTTTGTTGTATTTCGACCAGGTTTCCGACTGTGCCTTTACTGCAAATGTATTGATTCTAACTTTGTCCCAGTGGGTACAAATAATAATATGTTTTGTAAGCAATAAATACGTGTTTAATGATATTTGCACTTGCTTAAGAATTGAAATATCGAAGACGTCTTTTGTGGCTTTATTTGATTATAAAAGAAGGTCATAGATTGCTAACATTATTAGAAGAAGGCATGTAATTGTTGTAACAAAATTGATAAAGAATATGCAAACAAATACTATCTACCAATGAGTACTATGTTTCTTTCGATAACATTCGATTCGGTCTCTTCTTAATCAATCTACTAGATTCAAAGAGCGGTAAACTACTGTTTCGTTGAGATATAAGCCCAACAGGACATTTGACTAGGAAATAATTTATATATTTCATGTTCCGGTTTGTAATTTATATATTATATACCCCGATAGTTTTGATTTCAGGTAAGTCGACATGGTAAGTATATACAATTAAACGGTTACATTATGATATCAATTCGTAAAATAAGAAATATGAAGAGAAAACAAACAAAACATTAAAATTGTTATCTCGATATTGTTTTCTTAAAATCATATTTATATTTTTTCCAAAATTAAGGTCTCCACATGGATGGGAATATTAAAATATTGTTTATTTATGAAGCAAACATGATTATTCACAAATATTTAAATGAAGGCAACAGTAGTATACCGCTGATCGAAAGTCAAAATCGATTGAGATTAAACACAAATCCGAGATACAAACTAAAAACGAGGGAAACGCATCAACGATAAGAGAGAAACAACGAAACAACAAAAACATTTAGGTGAACAAAAATCAAATGACACAGAAACACAAACAGAAACGAACTATAAGATAAGAACTGCCATTTTCCTGTCTTGGTTCAGGACATTTTAAGAAAAATGGTTAGTTGAACAAACCTTGTGTTGTGGGTAGCCAATCTTCGCACTTTTATGTCAATGTTAAATATAACATTAAATTGACACCAGTACATGGCAGGAATGCAGTACAAATAAATGTATGAACATTCAGGACAGAGAAATAAACAAATAAATAATACAATAGTACATTTCGACATGTCGACCACAGAATAACATAGGTAAGCACACTAAATAGCACAACAGAAAGTTGAAATATGTATTGCGTTTTTTGAAAATTATTTGGTAAATCTATCAAAGCAGAATGAAACCACAAATAAAAAAATAATGTATTTGTATTCAACCGATCAAATGTTTAAAGCATTGACAACACTGTCTTTTTGGAGACAGATAATTAACTCGATAGCAATAGTTTTTTTAATAGTATAATCTGCAAAATATAAGGTTATCAATTCTTATTTATTCAATGAGACAAAGAAAATTTGCATTTTAATCTGCGATCAAGAGTAATAAACGAAAGTTATATTTAATGATCAATTACATTTAAGGAACGATTCACGATCTTCGAAGGTTAGAAATGAGATTTAACATGTTTAATTAGCACCAGTTAAGAATCAAACCTTAGACATACATGATATGTTCTAACAATTCTTACTTAAATATATTATTTGAATAAACATATAATTGAACTATAAATATGGGAGCTTCAAAATTGCACAATTTGTCTTAAACATTCCAGATTTGAATTGTTCCCAGTGAAGAATGGCATGTAGACAATTGACTGCGATATTATTGTTTTGTATAGACTTCGTTAATATGTATCCAAAATTTACGCAGGCACCCCAAAGAGGTCAGTAAATATTAATAACGGTAGGTTTTTTTGTTTTTTTTAATTTATGTGCAGGAAATTTATTGATCTTTTAGACTTCCTAAGTTGTACGTTTTGTTGCAACATAATGGCTTCAAAAACTGGTGGTGATCCAAACAAACTATAACCTACTTTACTTCTGCCTTGTTTTTTACATCATATAGAACAGATTCAATACAATTTAAAATAATTTTTAACAATGAACTCAGCAGTAAAGCATTTGACTTATGTGAAAATCGATATCCACATTCATGTAAATGTTACTATACAGAATAAGACCCTTCGATAAAATCACAGACCAGACAACTTTACTTGTATTGAACTCTTTAGACCACGAATACAGGTTACTAATGAGATGAAGCGGGGACTAAAGTTTGCTTGCTCGATATGATGTGTCAATGTCCTAATCCAAAAGCGACTACTTTCTACATACAGGGTACAAAATAAGATTGTAATTCCATGTGTCCTGTGTGCTTTTCTTGATTTAAACGCTCAAAAACAAAAGACGTATAACAGACATGACGTTTGAAGAGCAATATGGCCAAAAAGGAAATAAAGAAAACTAATATGTAATTTCTTTAAATATTTCTTGAAATATTACCTTTTTTATCATTCATTAATCTATAAAAGGACAATTTCGGGAAAAAATGTTATATATCATGTTAGTACCGAACATATTCAAATACGAGAATAAAAGTATATATATTTTTCTGTTGTGTCCTTATGACAATTTGACTGAGTGTATATTCGGATCACCAACTTAACATGCATAGTAGTAGACGCTTATATTTTCATCTCACCTATACTTGCTTCTTTTTGATTTCATGGAATTCCCTTCGATTTTGGGTTTTTACTTGATTTGTATCTGTGTATGCATTTATGTGATCTAAATATCGGTAAACTATCATAGCCTTTAATTTATGTAGTGACGTCGTGTTTGACGTTTTGTATTTTTTTTTTATTTCAGATTCATACAATGACTTGATTGAATATACCCTGTACGAAAAAAAGGTTTCTTGGAATGACGCTGCTCAAATTTGTGCATCCCAAGGAGCGCATCTCCTGACATTAAAGTCAAAGGAAAAGTTTGATCTCATTCTAGAACTTCAAATCAAAGAGTTCAGACTATTCTCGTAAGTTTCAATGTTATTTAATATTATAGACACCTAATATGGTGCCCTGTATATTTTCAAAACAATGATTTTACAGTTTAATTGTAGTAAGTATTTTCCTGTTTTAAGGAATGATTTAATTACATCTCTTATAAAACACAATGTATTTTGTTATGATAACCAACTGGATGTCATTCCTTCAAATGCAAACTAAGGCTTTCTACCTCAGGAATAGATTACCTTACCTGTATTTGGCAAAACTTTTCGGAGTTTTGGTCCTCGATGCTCTTCAACTTTGTATTTTATTTGGCCTTTTTATTTTTTTGGGATTAAAGCGTCATTGATGAGTCTTTTGTATATACAAAATTTGATCCTGGTATTATGATGAGTTGATTTACTAGATCAAAAAAGATAATACTTTAAAGTGCAGTTTTCTTTTCAAAACTGTAAACTGTTTTCTTTCTAATAGTATACACTAAGCGAAATAAGATGGTATGAAAAGACATATTATCCGTATTGTTAATGATTGTTCTTGGGGTTTTTTTCGCGGTCAGTTTTATATTTCTTTTACATATGATGCACTGATTTGTCATACCACATGACTAGCTACAGAAAACGTCAAATATACCATTTTCGACAAATATATAAATAACGACTGCAATGCTTGGTAATTAAAATTCATAAATGTATATAAGTTGATTTTTAATTTATTTTCGTGAGAAGTCGTAGATCCTGAAACGACTACATGGTCCAAAACAACTTTTCATATGTATGATTTTCATCAATTACAATGTTTTACATGCATTTGATCTTGGCAAATTTTTTCAAACATTTTGTCTAACGATATTCGTTATTTTTTTATTTGCACCATAACTATTTGCAATTGAAGATAAAAATAACTATGTTCTAGTATTGTTTTATTGACCTCGGATGGATGCCCGTCAATGTGTTTGTATTGTCTTTCATTTTTTGGTGGTGTGTTTTAATTTAGTCCTGGTATTCTATGATGGGTTTATATGCTTATGCAACTTTTTGTATTTCTTTGGTTCTTATAACGTGACTTTGTACTTTATAAGATCCCGTCAGTATGATATTGTTCTATTTCATGTCATTATGATATATTTCTATTATGAATTACAAAATGCGTTGAACCATAAACGTCAAAATCATTCAATCACCTAGTGGACTTAGCTATTTGTGGATTCTTATAAATTCTATTTATTAACTTTTGGACTATTTGAAATCTCAATCTATTTCTGAAATTTAGTCTTACATACTTTTGATTTTTAACCCTGTATGCTAACATTGCCTATGTGAAATTTTAAAATTGTTTGTATGTACATTGAACGACAAATATATGTGACGTATAAAATTTTCTGACGTCAGACACGCAAATCAATGAATGTGCTTGTAGATAGATGTTTTTGTGTTCTGTTAAATTGTTCTTTTTAAAGTTGTTACACGATGATGACTGCTGTTCCCTTATTTTGACTATTTTATTTATTGTGTCTGTTTAGTTAACGCATCATTGTAAATATAACGGAATTTGGTGAGACTGTCATTAAAGTGAGAGGGTTAGCGCTATAGAACCAGGTTTAATCCACCATTTTCTACATTTTAAAATGCCTGTACCAAGTCAGGAATATGACAGTTCTTGTCCATTCATTTTTGATGCGTTTTGTATTTTATTTTTGCCATATCATTATGGACTTTCCGAATTGATTTTCCTTTCAGTTCAGTAATTTTGTGATTTTACTTTTTGGTATAAAATGAAGTGCATTTAAGTTAGACATTGTAAACTTTGTTGTCAGCAGCATTATTAAGTGCTAGTATTTCCTCTTTTTCTACAGTATTTTTAGAGTAACAGCATTAGAAAAAAATCTTTTTGTACCTCGAGAAAGTAAAAATTTCGTAAATAGAAAAACAATGATATATAAAATAGACACAACACTGTGAAACCCTTTTTTGTCCGAATCGCACATCAGAAGCCATCTGCACCAGGATTCCAAAAAGTTAAAACATGAAAAAACCAATGGCAGGATACATAAGTACCGAGTCAAATCAATAATTAGGCTGCTTATTGATATTGAAACTGAATTGATTAAATCAAGATTAATATTCAATAAGAATCGGACAGAACTGGTATGGTTTATAGAACTAAATGGTATTTCCCTCTATTAATTTATTATTTTATGATAAAGATGACCTTGTGGTTGCATTTATATTTAAAAAAAATCAAAAATGGAGAGGGGATATAATTGCGTCTAAAAAAAATTTAAAAAAATTGAATAATTGTCAGATCAAAAACAATTGAAAGGTCTTTCCAGTACAAAGTGATGATGGGTTTGTTTTACAATACTTCTATGGTATACCTTGGCAATTCTAAAATTTCTTAAAATGTTACTTACAAAATGGAGGAGCATTTATAGTCTGAAAAATTTACCAGCCTCATTACCTTTACAGAATCAAATGGTCGTCGACTAAGCCAAATATGCCGAAACACGGCTGATGCCAGCAATTAATGTGGTCAAAAACCAGAAGTGTTTCTAATAACATAAAATTTACAAAAATTCTTTTAAACACATAGTTTTGACCTCTGCTATTGATTTTAAACATTTTATATTCATTTAAATATAGCCATAGCAATAGCCACAGCATATATTAGCGCTCTCCGAATTGCATGTTCAAGGTTAAATCGTAAATAAACAGCTGTATTTAAAATAGAATAACAACAATGGATTGTTGCCTACTACTTATACGAACACACAATCAAGTAAGTCGAAAATGAATTGTATATTTTTAGTGGTAATTAGTTATCAAACACTCAAACAGGAAAAGATGACATTAGATGGATTTGACTATTGATTGAGGTCCTTTCCATTTATATAGTTATATAGTTCTTAGTCTGTTCTTGTTCTTATACATTCAGCTGTGAATGTTCCTTATGAAGGCAATTCCTAAAAAGCGCTTCGAACCAATGATAACGTCTTGTTTTTAATTTCACTCAAGTACCTTGAGACATGTATATATCAATACCTTTTACAATTCATGTAAAGAGGAATAAAAATAAAGTACGAAAGAGACACTAATTAAACTTAGACAAAAATAAAATGATATTGGAAACAAAAAATGTTTTTCAAACAAAACGATGAGGATCACTTGTATACATCTAAACATTTTGTTTTTAAATACTACTACGAACAAATTGTGTGGGTGTTTAGGGTGATACCATCATTTCTAAGTTGACAATGACTGATTTGATATTGCTTTATTCTATAATTGAAGGATGTGAATATTTCATCATTCCTGTAAAATATGTTCAGTTTACAGCATAAATGTGGTGATTCTTTCATACTGTGAATAATAAGTTTATTCAAATTCTTTTAAGTGGAAGAGATTTCACTATCGCTATTAATATCTTATATAAAACAGTATAATCTTATTTTCATGTTGTGTAATCTTATTTTCATGTTGTATACTCTTATTTTCATATTGTGTAATCTTATTTTCATGTTGTGTAATCTTATTTTCATGTTGTGTAATCTTATTTTCATATTGTATATGTTACAGTGAATTTGTATAATCAGTGATTATGTAGAATCCCTGAAAATTTCAGTGATTATGTAGAATCACTGACCAGTTTAGGGATTATATATAATCACTAAAATTTTCAGGGATTATGTATAATCACTAGAAAAAACGTCAGGGATTATACATAATAACTGAAATGAAGAAATAGTTTTATTTATAAAGAAAATGAATAAAAGTCAAATAATGTATGCTATAAAATCATATATAAAAATTACATTGTAAAATGTTAAGCACAAAATATCAAAATTATAACTTTTTTTATTTTTTAAATGTTAGGTACAATATATATCAAAATGTTAAACACAATATATTAAAATAATATGCTTTACATCTGTTTTTACCACAATATCCATATTTTAGAAAACATTTACCTTGACATATCGTCGATCGGAATCAGATTTTATGACCCGCCTAAGAAAAATAAAGTGTTCAGTAAAAACATCTGTAGGTATTCCAAAAAAAAGAGAATTAGCAACCTCGAACTGGTTCTTGCAAGACTCCATGTTTTTTTGGACAGGCGATATCCTTTTTTTCTTGGTGAACAATTACAATTATGTTTTTTTTTTGGGGATTTCCTTTCCTTTTTTACCGTGTGGAATTGCTATGAGAATATTAAACCAAATTCATGCTTCCTCTACAATTTTGTTCTAATTGTCAATCTTTAATTTTTCTATACATTTAAATGCGTAAGTTCTCTTTGTTTGAATTTCTTGTTCATTTGAGAGAAAAAAGAAAAAAAAAACACCAAAATGCAGATTTTCCATGATCTTCTTCACCATTTGTTTTACATGTACCACAAATAACATGCTCTGTAGATTTACAAATAGAACATCAATATCCATTTGACGCTGGCTTTTAAAAACAAACAATACATGTAAAGTTATCGCTATAAAGGGAATCTTGATATTATTAATTTTGAAGTCTTCAACTTTATCTCGAAACCCTGTATGGTTTTATTTTTCAGACCATGGCATCCTCTGTGTTAAAAAGCAAAATTATTTCATCTGGCAAGGAATATGAAAGTTAATAAAATGATAATTTGATAGATATAGGAAGATGTGGTATGAGTGCCAATGAGACAACTCTCAATCCAAATAACAATTTATAAAAGTAAACCATTATAGGTCAATGTACGGCCTTCAACACGGAGCCTTGGCTCAGACCGAACAACAAGATATAAAGGGTTCCAAAATTACTAGACGTGTTAAACCATTCAAACGGGAAAACCAACGGTCTAATATAAAAAAAAACGAGAAACATGTATAAATTACATAAACAAATGACAACTACTGTACATCATATTCCTGACTTAGGACAGGTGTAAACATTTGCAGCGGGATTAAACGTTTTAATGGTACTAAACCTTCTACCTTTTTCTGAAACAATAGTAAAACATCACAACATAGAAAAACACACGATAAAATATCAATTGGAAGGCTTAACTTAATAAAAAAAAAACGTAAATTAACACACTATGAACGAATCAATTTGTTCTGTCTATATATATTTTTATTTTTTTATAACAAAGAATCCTTAAATTATTCATAATCCCTGAAATTATATAAGGGAATTTGTAGAATAATTATTCAAACGTTCAGTGATTATGTAAAATCACTGGTCATTTTCAGGGATTATATATAATTACTAATGATTTTAGTGATTCTACATATTCCCTGAAAAATCCCTGATTATACCAATTCACTGTAACATATATACTTAGTAGTTTCTGTTTCTAATTCAGTGTAAATTTTCTATCTTGAGAACATATGCCATCATACATTTATGATTCTGGCAGCTTCTATTTGAATATCTGGAAGAAGCAGGGACTGGTGTTGAGTTCAATTGCCCAAAACGACATCATCGTACTTTAATATTGGTCTTATAAAAGCGTTGAAGACACAATTGAGTAAATTCTTTTATAATAAATGTTATACTGATTGAAGTACCGATAAGTAACCTTCTTGAGTACATGTATATATATCATCAATATGTTTGTTTAATAAAGCTGAGGACGACAATGTTTTACAAAATAACTGTGATTAATTTTCTCTTAATATTACTCAATTTCTCCTGTTCTTGACCATGTTGACCTGTTGATCATTTTTTTTAATCAGCGTGTGGTTCGTTCGATCTCAGTTGTTGATTGATTAAAATTCGATAATTCGATAATGCCGTCAAACTTTCTTGCTTTCCTCCTAAATTCTCATTGTGACGTAACGAAAAAGGCGTCTATGCCTGATGACGCCACGTAAAAAGAACACATATGTTTTGCATGTCGTTCAAAAAGACGACTCAGCGTGATTGCAAGATATAGTCTCTAAATCGATAGAGTAACTATAGAAACATATTTCTCCTCCAAATATCGTGCAATACAATATGTTCACACTCGATGCAGTGGTAGCATCTATATGTATTAAATCGCGTCACCATTTATCAAGTGCAAGTGTCACTTTCCTTTTTAGTTAATTTAGAAATAATTCATAGCAGCCGTAGATTTGTTTTCATTTAACCAGGGGTTGGGCATTTATTTTCGATTATTTTACCCTGAACGTATTCTACATATGTATAAGAAACTGAATATCCTGGAAATCAACTACATTTATACTGTAATAAGATGGTAAGGAACCCACTGGTACCACTTTTTGTTGCAAACATAAAAAAGGGCCGTGTTTCAACAGATACTCTTTGTGCTTAAATTGTGCTTTTTTAATTTGTAACAAAAGCCTAGTATATGGGTTTCTTCTTTAGAAGAATGAAAAGCAACTAAAGTTTTACTTTAACTTAACGTACTCAATAAAAAAAGGTCTGTGAAATGGTACTTCATAGAAGTAATAACATCCAAAATCGATATCGACCAACAAAATTTATATCTTGGAAAATAGAAAAATAAAAACTACAATAATCTCATTGTACAGTTAAATCAAATTGTACCGTTTAAGGTTTATCTTTTCCAGATACCGAGACTATTGGATAGGATTAGCTGAGCCATCAGAAGGTGAATTTGTCTGGGAAGACTGTACATTAATGACATACAGTGGCCTAAACGCTGAAAGCTTTGACAAAGGTGGAATGTGTTACATGGTGCATCATCACACTCCGTACATATGGATAAGTGATGCATGTACTAAAGACAATTACTTTGCATGTGAAAAAATAATACCAGGTAAATTGAATTGTCTGCTTGTGTCATTAAGTTTTGTTTTCTATTTCTAGATATAAAGTAAGACTTTTAAGTCCTTTAATACAAACCTGAAAAAACTTTTCAAAGACTAGTTATAATATATATGCTTCTTTTATATATATTTTATTGAGGCATTCAAACGCTTTCTCAAGGAAATGGAATTGCAATAAACTGTGAAAATTGACGCAAATCAATATTTTCGCCTTCTCCATTAGAGAGTAGCAAAAATTAATATTTTGCAAAAATACGTTTCTTACACATTCAGATATGCTTATGTCTTTGCCTGTGAACGTTTTGTATCCATGCGTATCACCAACCTAGTACTCAGCACTTCTGTTCTGATATGAAATATAGGTGATTAAGGTTATATTCTTCAAATTGGATGTATACAAATTGTCAAATTTAATGGAAACTCCTTAAACTATGATTCAATGCTCTCTAACGGCCATCACACTGTTTTATTTTTATGTTACAAATGATATCAGTTATGGAGAATGCGTAATGAAGACCGTTTTTTTTTAATTCAAACGTCTAATGAATAAATTAACAACATTCACATCCCAATTAATTCTGTATCAATGTAGCAAACGTTTCAGCATAATTGCCATTCAGTTCGAAATTCAAAATCACATGTTTTCAAAATGTTTCAAGATGACATTTTTTCATTTGAAAGTGTGTGATAGTGCCCTACATTTCCACACGGGACGCATGTTATTATCTTGCCAATTACATTTTTGCTTGTTACATCATAATAGCGCAGTACCTAATAAATGTCCTTTTTAATTTATTATTGATATTGGTAATCAAAATCTTTTATTGAAATGCTTTAATCATTCGTTTCTATCCCTTTTACTCACAATTTACCTTTATCTTTCTATGCACTTATCACTTTATGTGTAGGTCATTTGTATTTGTGCTAATAAAATGCAGGTTTCTGTAGAAACATTTTTATGAAACATGAATATGAATTAAATGTAAATCGGTTAGAAAATTGTTACTGACAAACCATGGTAACATGGCGACAATAGTTGATTCTTATTGATATAAAAAAAGATATATGCATCAAAGTCATTTCATTTATTCATTGCAGGAGGATGTGATAATAGAACTTTTACCACCCTGAATGCAAGTATGCTCACCTACATAAATACGCCTACCCAAAGCTGTCAAAAAGATTGTGCATCAAATTCGTCTTGTTGGGCAGGAATAACTACAAATACAGGTCAATGTATACTGATGGCATTTCAAACAGAAAATCAAGGTCCATCAGGTGTAACCATGTTTCAGAAATCTTGTGTCAAAGGTATACTATTATCATGTTTATATCATTACTTGACACAGGCCCAAATATAGTCTGTGACACATGAACTTGTAGTATGACAATCTATAAATTTTAGTCTGGTTTTTTTTCTTCAATGTAAGCCAACAATGCATCATTTCTATCTTTATTCTAATATCAAATTATTTAAAAAGGTTAAAGAAAATACAATAAGAAGAAATATAATGGATAATTTATGACAGGAGGATATCTGAATAAATAAGAAGTATGTATCTGCGAGTAGGAAAAAAAGCAGAATGACAGTTAAAACAAACTCAATTTGGAAAGAAGGAAAAGAAAGGGAGATTATCAAAAGCTTTAAGTCAAAGAAAGATACGGTGAGTTAAGAGAAAAATAAACACAATGTGTATGCCCATCTACGATAGTAGATCGTTCCCTTCGATCATTCGTTCGTCTGTCCCGCTTTAGATAAAAGATTTGGGTCAAGGTAGTTTTTGATGGAGTTGAAGTCAAATCAACTTGAAACTTAGTATATATCTTTCCTATGAAATGATCTTTCTTATTTGATGGGCAATTAAGAATTTTGATCCCAATTTAACATTCAACTGGTAATATAAAATGATAGTGCGAGTGGTGCATCCGTGTACTATGGACACATTCTTGTTGTCATTTATTTTCAGTGTGTCTTCAAGTAATGAGGTAGATTTCTTTTCTACAATTTATTCGATAGCACTCAAACTTAAAGGTTCCAACTCCCGTATGAAATGTTGTTATATATATATTCATGTATATTTATATAAGTTTTATAGTTATATCAACTTGTGCTCATCTATTGCTCTAAGTTGGTTATCTTTGCTCGATACAAAAAGCGAAAACGGAAAAAGTATTAACCAGATAACAACTCTACCAAAGAGCAGAAGACATCCAAAGGCTACCAATGTGTCTTTAACACAGCGAGAAAATTATGCACCAGGAGACGGGCTTCAGTTGTCCCTTAAATGATTATATTTCTGTATTATTTAAAAATACTAATCTTTGGGTTTTTTTATATTTGTTTCCATATTTTTTACCTTTGATTTGTTAATTTTCCTTGGTTTCTCCCTTCTTTTTTTTATTTAGAAAACTCATACTTTAAGACAAGTGCAAATAGCAAAAATAAATTCAATATATCATTCCATTTTTTAGTTGAAACTGTGCCACCAGATGAGATACCAAAGGTGACAAATCCAAACACCGATACGCAGCCATCTTTGAATTGTAATACCACAAACACAGAAATAAGTATGTTGTCAAAAGGTTAAGGACGAATTCATGAAAAGTCACTGTGCATAATCGAAATTCTTTTTTCAATTTAGTGTGTATAAACGGCTAAAAAATCAATAAGTTGTTGAGTTTCCGATTTGATTTTTTTCTCGGAGTTCGATATTTGTTGTTTTTTCACTTTTAATGAGATTTCAATACTGAAGAAACTACATAATTAACCGATTGACATTTGCACGGCACTTTTAGTTATTTAGTAACATCCGGTCTCATTTCATTCGGAGTTCTGGCGATTCCATATTTTGATTTTCTCTTAGTCTGTAGATTCGAGATTATAATTAAAAAAAAATGGACAAAACAGTTATTTGTGATATAAGTACGTTATTGTTCTGTTTTAAGCCTCGGTCGCACCTTACCGGATAGCTCGAACGGACGCCTACCGGATAACTTTTTTTTCGATCCGTTCATGTCCGTTAGACGTCCGTTCTTATCCGTTAGACGTCCGTCCATATCCGTTGCATGTCCGTTAAGCGTACGTTTTGTCCGTCGACGTCCGTTCTGTCCGGTGGAAACTTTTGAGCATGTTCAAAACTTTGAACGGATATCCAACGGATAAAATGTCCGTTGAACATCCGGTAGGCGTCCGTTTTGTACGGTTTTGTACGGTACTCGTCCGTTTCGTTTCCGTTTTGTATCCGTTAAGTGTCCGTTATACATCCGTTGAAGGTCTGGGGGATAAATTCACCAACGGACTTTTACCGGACGTTTAACGGATAAAACGGATGTTAAACGAATGAGAAACGGACTTCTACCGGACGTATAATGGATAAAACGGATGATGAACGGATTTGAAACAGATAAATGCTAATTGAAAATTTTGCGTCAGAAATGCCAATTATTGGTATGTCAGATTTTTAAAGGTTCATGAATTCTTATTATTCATAATCATCCTTATAGAGTAAGGGCAAGTCTTCACAATCAAGCAGCTCTTATTCAGGACAGACACTGCCCTTTGGTGGCATTTTGAAGAACAAACCAAAAACATTTAAATATTTATGCGATTTACATGTATTATTATTGAAACCTTTAATTTTTCCGTATATCTTATTCATCCGTTTTATCCGGTACGCTTCCGTTAGGTGTCCGTTTAATGTGGTAATCGTCCGTTGGATGTACGTTCGACATCCGTTTTGTCCGGTACGTTTCCGTTTCTCGTACGTTGCATATCCGGTGTGTGTCCGTTATGCATTCGTTACACGTCCGTTTTATTCGGTCAGTACATCAACGGACTTCCAACGGATAACAATTTTGTCAACGGACAACTTTTATTTTCATCCGTTAGGCTTCCGTTCGTGCTGTCCGGTAAGGTGTGACCGAGGCTTTAGAAATTGACTTCCTTCATCTGCTTTGTGTAAACAAAAGGCCAACGTAAAACCAGAAAAATGTGATTGGAAACTCAAAACTGTTGTTTATCAAAAATAATGACGGAAATATGTTTCATCCGTCGTGAAACAAATAATAAAACTGTAGTATAAAGGCAACAGTAGTATACCGCTGTTTGAAATTCATAAATCGATTGAGAAAAAAAATCTAGGTTACAAACTAAAACTGAGGGAAACACATCAAATATAAGAGAACTACGACAAAGCATAATCACAACACTAAAAAGTAACACACACAAAAACGAACTATAAAATAACAATGGCCATTGCCTAGTATATGTATTCAGGATCTTCACATGGGAAATATGGACTTATTTTCCCTATTAGTGTTTGATATCTCCTGAGCCGTCGGGTGAAGAGAAAATAGGTCTCTGCCAAGGAATATGATATAAATAAGAAATTTGGTAGGAGTGCCAATGAGACAACTCTCCATTAAGTAATGATGTATAAAACGTTAACAATTAAAGGTTCAAGTACGCCCTTTAACATGAGCTCATATCCCCTCTGAAGCCTGAATAAAACTTATATGATACTGAAGTGTCCATATTTGAACATTATCTACCTTTCTAATCTTTGTTTTCGTTCACAGGGAATACAGTTTAATATCCCTTATTAAGCTGACCAATCAATTTGCAGGATTAGCCGGAATATTTTACTCTTTAGATCATATTTATACAAAATCATGCCAAAATTGATAACAATTGATTCAATTGTAGTTCAACCTTCATCACATTATGATTCTCTGAGTGAAACAGAAACTGTGAATATTACAGCAATAGTAACCAGTACCTCGGAAGCACATTTAACAACCTTGCCGTTAGATATCTTCAGCACGGTAATGACGATAACTGAAACGTATACATCAACAATATATGAAACAAAAGCTACAGAGACTTGCTTCAATATATCAAATGTGTTCTTGTCGACCAATGATCCTTTACTTATAGAAGCTATGTCAAGCATGAAACAAGAACTACATGTCGATAAGAAAACGACGACTGCTTACAAGAGAAGTAAAATAAGTGCGCCTGATAAACGAACTTCTTCTCGGGTTATTGGAGCGTGGGGTTTGATTATTCTAATTATACCTGTATCTTTAATTATTATTAGTGATATACCAGCTATCGTAAGACAGTTTAAAGTCACGCTGAACGCTTTTCGTAACAAACAATTTCAATGTCGGAAAAGGAATAATTGAAAAGATAATAATTGGTACTAACATATACAAAAGAAGAATAAATATCACATGCCGCCCATTATCAGAAAGTTGTAAATGCAACTATAGAACGATGGATAAATCAAGAGTTAAGAAACAGAAACATTAAGCTACATGTTTTGGACAATCAATTCAACTAGAACAGTAGTCATGTTTGTCATGTTATTGTCTCATTTCCGTCCTCAAGTTTATCTGCTTTGACAAAATGACTGAAGGGTATTTTATAAAGTTTAATTATGTGTTTTTTTTAAAAGGTACATCTAAACATGGCGTGGTATGAAAAGTTTCAAGAAATGGCATTCTTCTATTGCATGACAGGAAAAATTATGTTTGTTTTTATGTGAACACTATTACGTCTCCATTTAATTTCTAGGGAATGGGGGAATGGACACTTGGTCTTAATTTACTTCAGACTGATCAGTCAGATTTTTTTTACTATTATCAATATACATTTTTTAGGTTGAACATTTATGAATAATGATCCTTTGTAATTTGTTTGTTTATTGAATATGAAATTGTATATTATTAATGTCCAATTCTAGATGACTAAATTCTTATTTATTTTCCTGTCTTTTACAATGTAAACGACCAATTCACTGGTTTTCACTACATATTTATAGATTTCATAGACCAATGAAACGAGGAGCCTACATAATAATTTAGACATTTTATAACAGTGGAAATTCATAAGCTTAGAGAAGTTTATTTGTCTCAGCCACTGTGTATTCATTATAATATGTTGGATGCCAATTTTCGTATATTTTGTTGTTACACGGGAACCATGAATTCTAAAGAAGAACGAATGACAAATGATCAGAAGAAAGTATAAAGTCTTTGGCAAAATCAAGAAATTATATACCTTCGAAAATGCAAGTTTTCCTCAATCCACAGAAATAAGTACCCACGAAAATAAATGAATTCACAGTAGTCAAGCTGTATCTATGGTTTTAAACTGTTTTATATGTACAATTGTAGGAGTTGCACTATTTGTACTTATGAAACATAATCCCCGCTTTCCAACAATTCTCGATGGCTTAATGTCCAACTGAACCTTCAATCATATATAATAAGATATAATTAAAGGTTTCTTTTTCAGAAACATAAGTGTTGTTCATAATTCAAAGGGAGAATCTTGTCTTGTTAATGATATATTATATTAATATATCACTGTTTTACTGTTATGTAGTTGTGATGTACTATATCATTGTTTCAGAATAAAGTGCTTTTCTACATTGATAGTAAGTGTATTTTTTAACGCACGTTATGGAAGTCCGTCAACAAAATGATTTAATCTAGCCACATGGCAATGACAGTAAACAATAGTCCCAGGATAAGAAGTCACTTAACAGAAAGTCCTAAATATTTGTTTTAAAATCGTTAGAAATAAAACCAGCAATAAAACCAGGTTTATTCCATCAGTAAAGTGTATGTATATGACAGCTGCTTTTCATTGTTTGATGTGATTGAGCTTTTGATACAGGACTTTCAGTCTGTTTAGAAATTTCCTTGAAGTTTGGTATTGATGTTATTTTACTTTTTGAGTATATATAGAATATTTATCTTAAAAGACTATTTTTTGTATTTACTTAACAGTTCAATACATTTTTTCATTAGCATTATTAATTACAAAGAACATTTAGAACTATAAAGTCAGTTAATTAACAAGTCACTTAAAGTCATATGAAACCACAAACTAAAAAAAAAATATGCATATGATTTTTATAACAAAATGGATAGTTTTCATTATTGAACTTATGTACATATGCTTTTTTTCTGCAGACAATTCTTCAATTAGTCCACATTTAGTTGAAGTTCCTTTTTGTTAATTACTTGCTTCCAGGAAGCAATTGGCCGACATATTTCCGTATGCAAGTGACCTTAGTGTGACCCTTATCGTATAAATCCGGTGATCGTAATACGCATGGATCTGTCGCTGAAATAATCTATTTTCTGATTGTACATTTTATACACGTTCTCGATGTCAATGCTTCTTTGTTGTTTGTTCACTATAAGGTAACTTTCGGTAAACTACGGCTTCAAATCACAATTTATAATGAGCTGCCATATTTTCACATCATAACAGACAGACAGAAGAAAAAAATTGACGATTATACGATTTGCGTAAAAATTGATAAATCGTGCACAAAAGACTAAGTTTATGATATATACATGCATTGTTTCCTATGACTTTTGCTGCTTGTTTTCTTGAGCTTTTGATTTTGCCATTTGACAAGGGTCTTTCCGTTTTGAATATTCCTTGGAGTTCAGTATTTTGTTATTTACTTCTTTTCACATATTTGTAAAAAGCGTTGTCATGTTGGTAAACTTGATATTGATAGAAAATGTTTAAAATTCACTTTAAAATCATTTTCTCTACGTATATACAGAGCGATTATGATTTTGCATATTGTATAGGCCTAAACATGTCTATTATAAAAGACAGTTCCTTATTTTTACCTTTAACGTATTTCCTTGAAGTATTTACAAAAATAGTTCGATAAAGTTTTCTTTAATGTTCCTTGCCTTCTACAGGTAACTTTTTACTTTTTAAAGTGTAACAGCGATAAGTGAGCAAGGAAAAGTTACACGTGCGCCTATATATATATATAAGTACGTCTGAACTAGTGACAACTTTACAACAGATTTATTCATCACCAGCAGTGATGCTAATACATGGCTGTGTACATTCCTTTATATACAACTCGTATAAACATCAACCCAGCAATGTCTGTAAATTTGCTTTCTCAATTTTTTTGTTCTTCCCTCGCCGGGATTCGAACCCATGCTACTGAGACATCGTGACACCAAACACCTGCACTGTAACCGGCGATCTAGACCACACAACCACCTGGGTTTCATAAAAATGAAGCTTTCGGTGGCCGGGTGTTACCTTTCTACGTCAGTTTTAATCTAGCGTCGTACTACAGTACATGATATATAAGGCATGAAGATGTTATTTTTACAGATCAGCTAAATTATTTACAGTACATGATATATATGGCATGAAGATGTTATTTTTACAGATCAGCTAAATTATCTACAGTACATGATATATAAGGCATGAAGATGTTATTTTTACAGATCCGCTAAATTATCTATAGATAATTTAGCTGATCTGTAAGAATAACATCTTCATACCTTATATATCATGTACTGTAGTACGACGCTAGATTAAAAATGACGTTAAAGGTAACACCCGGCCACCGAAAGCTTCATTTTTAAGAAGCCCAGTTGGTCGTGTGGTCTAGTGCGCCGGTTACAGTGCAGGCGATTTGGTGTCACGATATCTCAGTAGCATGGGTTCGAATCCCAGCGAAGGAAGAACAAAAAATTTGCGAAAGCAAATTTACAGATCTAACATTGTTGGATTGATGTTTAGACGTGTTGTATATATATATATATATATATATATATATATATATCTGGCTCAGTCGTACTTTTCTGTGACTGTATCTTACATTAATTTGTAGGATCCTGTACTATAAATAAGTTAGCTGATCTGTAAAAATAACATCTCCCTGCCTTATATATCATGTACTGTAGTACGACGATAGATTAAAACTGACGTGGAAAGGTAACACCCGGCCATCGAAAGCTTCATTTATATGAAGCCCAGGTGGTAGTGTGGTTTAGCGGGACGGCAACGGTGCAGGCGATTTGGTGTCACGATATCTCAGTAACATGGGTTCGAATCCCGGCGAGGGAAGAACAAACAATTTGGGAAATCAAATTTACAGATATAATATTATTGGGTTGATGTTTAGACGTGTTGTATATACTTAATGTACACAGCCATGTATCACCATCACTGCTGGTGATCCGATGGATAAATCTGTTTTAGAGTTGTCACTGGCTCTGACGTACTTATAAATATAGTTATTTTCTGTGACTGTATCTGACATTAATTTTTAGGATCCTTTACTATAGGTAATTTAGCTGATCTGTAAAAAAAAACATCTCCATGCCTTATATATCATGTACTGTAGTACGACGCTAGATTAAAAATGACGTGGAAAAGTAACACCCGGCCACCGAAAGCTTCATTTATATGAAGCCCAGGTGGTCTTGTGGTCTATCGGGACGGCTACAGTGCAGGCGATTTGGTGTCATGTTATTTCAGTAGCATGGGTTCAAATCCCGGCGAGGGAAGAACAAACAATTTGCGAAAGCAAATTTACAGATCTAACATTGTTGGGTTGATGTTTAGATGAGTTGTATATATCTATATATATATACAAGTCTAAATTGAAAACTACGTTCACACCTATGATTGCGTTGGATAAAAACCGCAATTTTTATACGTGTGCATGTAAAACAAATTTCGTTGTAGAAGGATCTAAATACAGCACAAACAACATTTTCCAAAAAGACCAAAAAGTGAAAAAGTATATTTAAACAAAACGCATTTGGCTAACAGGTCGAAAAACTGATGTTCTGTAACCCTGCTGACTGCCATTGGCGATTGCCACATAAAAATGATCACAAGATGTAACAAAATGGATCTTAACATGAATTTAATACTAAACAGAAAACAATAAACTTGTGGCCAAGATGTTATGCCACAAACATAAGGTGTCAATATTTTTTTGTACACCAGATCCGGATTTCGACAGTAAATGTCTCTTCAGTGATGTAAGGGATCGAAACAGTTTTTGAAGGCCATATAATTTACCCTCAATTTAAGATACATTCTTGAAATTTAAGAGTCAATATAGGATGAACGGATCATATAAAACGGAGGGAAAATATGATACAAGTCCAAACGAAAAAATATAAACAAATCTGAATTAAAAACTACGTTCAAACCTATGATTGCGTTGAATAATAACCGCAATTTTTAAACGTGTGCATGTAAAACAAATTTCGCTGTAGAAGGGTCTCTAAATACAGCACAGACATCATTTTCCAAAAAGACCAAAAAGGTGAAAAAGTTTATTTAAACAAAACGCATTTGGCTAACAGGTCGAACAACTTATGTTCTTTAACCCTGCTGACTGCCATTAGCGATTGCCATAAAAAAGAATGATCACAAGATGTAACAAAATTTAATACTAAACAGAAAACAATAAACCTGTGGCCAATATGTTATGCCACAAACATAAGGTGGAGGTAATTTACTGCAGCTCATAATGGACTGTACTAACAAGGACATAAACTGTTACTCAACTTTGTATGAAAACATTGAAACTCTGGCTAGAAATATGTGTTCTGAGATGCATTTGCTGCGCACAAAAAGGATAAAAAAAACCTTGATCACAAGTACAGTATAAGTAAACTTTTAAAATAAAATAATTCCTTACTATTAGTATAACATCTTACTATTTAATGACTTATAAGAACTTAAAATAAATATTTTCTTTTTTAAAAGTTTTAAGATATCAAGTATAATTAAAAGAATAATGACATGATCTCCATATAGTAAATTTTACCCTATGACAAAAATTTATGTATATATGGTAAAACTTTCCTAAACGCCAACCCTTTTTCACAAGTCTTATAAAATAACCTTTTCATTATTGATTCTGATGTATGTAAAGCACTCTTAACTAACAATTATAAGAAAGTTTAATTTGAGACCACTTGAACTCTTTTTGTAAATATATGCAGTTGTTACTTAGTTGTTTATTACACCTCAGCACATTATGAACTATTATTAGGTCTTTCCACTTTTCTGTGGAAAGACCTATTGTTTTTCTTTTGATTATTTTTTTTTTTTTTTTTTTTTTCTTCCGCCTAATTTTGTTCTTGCGATAAACATTTGTTTCGCAATATGTCGCTTAGATATTTGGTATATGATATCGAACAGTTTATGCACTTTTGAAATTAACCCTGCGTAAACGAATACTTTTCTTTGTAGGAGTTATCTCCCCAAACACTGTTTTCCTTGTTAGCGCATCTCCTTCGCAACTGTAAAAGATTATGACAAATTTATTTTACAAAATTGCTCGTTATATCCTTCGCATGATTTGTCCTATTTTGACCGAAGCGATATGACCGCTCCATATGAGAGTTATTTCCCCTTATGCATCTGATATAAGTGATATGAATTTCTATCTTATAAATCATAAGTGATAGAGACCTAGGATCTTTTGATTTGAGGTCCTTGGTCCCAAAAAATGAAAATTAGGTCAAGGTCAAAGGTCAAGGTCATATTCTAATATTTGAATTTGGCTTATTTTCACTTATATCCAAAGACTGTATAAGATATCAACAAATTATTTTTACTAAATTGTTAGTTGCGACATGTCGTAAGATGTAAATTTTGATTGCAAGCGTACGTTGAATGTAAAAGGGAGTTTTCTCCCCTCTTGTATTTAAAAATACGCGTTTGGTGATATAACTTATTAACTAAATATAATAAAGACCTATGGTCTTTTGATTTGAGGTCCTTGGTTTATGACCTTGAAACTGATCTCAAGGTCATAGCTTAATTTGACGTTCTAGATTTTGACCTTTGCTTTTATTCTATATGTATACATGATAAAGATATACAACTTTTAGAAAAAGATATCAAACCATTTAACCTTGTAAAAAACAACCGGAAGTGACCTTTTGTAAACCGGAAATAGCTATTTTTTTGTACTTTTTAATATAAAAGTATATAGAACCAGATATTTTTGGAATCAGTGTCAAGTAAATATTCAAATATAATCGGAAGTAACATTTTTCAAACCGGAAGTAACAAATTATCTCCCTTATTTAAAAAAAAATGTATGGAAACAATATATTTTTGAAATCAGCTTACTAGGAGCTATCATTTGACGATTGAAATGACATTTTAAACTTAGTTTCACAACTTTTCATATCAAAATACATTGTTTTGATGGAAAGACCTTCAATTGTTCTCTGAACAATTGGTTTTTAATTATTATTATTATTATTTTTTTTTAACCTTTATGATGACAATCCTATGAATTAATTGTGATATTTATTATTTAGTGATTATTATAACCCAATTCAGTCATCTGTATATATTTAAATGTTTCCTTATGTTTTAAGGTGTATATAGATGCTAAAATTATACCCTTTGGGTAGTGCTCCATAATTAATAGAGGAATATACAAAAAACTGATCTGGTGTCAAAATATTTTTTTGTACACCAAATCCGGATTTCGACAATAAATGTCTCTGCAGGGATCGAAACGGTATTTGGAAGGCCATATAATTTACCCTCAATTCATAATAGACTCTTGAAATTTAAGAGTCAATATATGATGAACGGATCATATAAACCGGAGGGAAAATATGATACAAGCCCAACCGAAAAAATTTAAACAAGTCAAAATTGAAAACTACGTTTAAACCTATGATTGTGTTGGATAAAAACCTCAATTTTTAAACGTTTGCATGTAAAACAAATTTCGTTGTAGAGGGTCTAAATAACAACATATATTGCTCTGGTGATCATAATGATATACATAGCAGTAGTACTATGCACTCATGGGGATCTCTCACTGTGTTTGTTTATGGTTTCAAAACAAAAAACAGTAGTGTTAAACAATAATGTGACTTACATATAAAACTACAACGTCATCGAAACTACAATGAGAGTGACATCTGACTACAACAATGTCAATTACATGGGAATAAACATATGTGTGGCAACTACCACACAGCATACGTTAACAACATGAAGAAATAATTAACACGGAATATCTCTATTTATCAAACCAATACTGAAGGGAACAAGCACAACAAAACTTATAATAGTACTACATGTATAAAATATAAAAATCACTAAAATACCGAGCTCTGAGGAAAATGTAAAACGGAAAGTCCCTTATAAAATGGCAAAAAATCAAAAGCTCAACCACATTAAACGAATAAATGATAACTATCGTGTATATGATTGATCAGAAGAAAGCTTGGTGTCTTATTCAAAAAGCTGCAATAAGTTCATCTGTTTGTAATAGAATCATGCGACATCATTTTCTTACATTACGTGTAGTCCTTCTATGAAATTAAAGCACTTTGTTGATTGTTCATGTTCACCTGGTTATGTATCCTCTGGGAATGAATTGAAGGGTCGGATCCCTTTCTGGATCAAAAGTCTCATAAATACGTGTCTAGGTAGAATATATATTCTCCAAGGAGACGTTTAAGTGATAACCAACCACGATGGTTAACAAGGACAAAAATTTATTCACATATTAGTTTCTCTCGTATATTAGTGAAACCTTTTGTCGCGTTATTGTGTGAAAAGTCCAAATTAGAAACAACGTTATGCGAATATTTTCTATTACTCAAAATCGAGTTTTTAAAAAATGGTGTTTATTAGTTTGATAATTGTGTATAGACGGTAACCATTTACTGGAAATTGGAATTAATTTTCTACGTAAATGGTGGTGTATTATTTAGCCATTACACCATTTTTTTCTTTTTATATGAGTCTTCAATACCTCATAAAAGGCCATTTATCCAAATAATTTATCTTCTTTTGTTCTTTAGCCAATTTAAACTATTTCTGGCTTATACTGTATCAATTTCAAATTTTTTTTTTACATTTCACCTAAGTACATCCTTAATGACAAGTTTGTGACTCTTAGTCTTTTGATGTTTTTAGCAAAAATAATATGAATATGCATTCTTCCTTAGATGGACAACCATCTGATAAATTGTGTGAATAGATATCCTGCTTATTTCTAAGCAGTTGTCAATCAAGTTGTAGTATATCACTATTCAAAGGTCTTAAATCGATTGATAGAATGCCAATATTGGTTACAAACTTAAACCGAGGGAAACATCAATCATCAACCTCATTTCCAAACAACAATCAAACAAAATTTAAAGAAGGAATTGTATCTAATTTGCTTCAAAATTAGACTAGATTCAAGTAAAACAATTATTTTAACCTTTTCCCTGTAATATATGACTAATAGAGAGAGCATACATGTATACAGCTGGAATAAATCGATGGCATGAACTTAATTAAACATGATACACATTCAAACAATAATGAAAAAGTATTCAAGAAGACACACCTTTTATAATTATTTCAATTTAAGTGAATACGATACAGTTTTTGATTCCATATTGAAATTTTGATGAAAATTTGTATATAGGCTATTGTTTTACCTGATTTAATCAAATATATAATAAAAAATGTACCTTCATGTGCTACTTTTTGTGAAAATTGAGGTCGAAATTTCAGATATTTGTTCAAAATTCTGATTTTTTTATGGATTTTTCCTTTTGAAAGAATTACATAATGTTTTTGTTTTAAAAGATAAACACAAGCTGTTTTTTTTTTTGTTTAATTATTTGTAATATGTATTCTATGTAACTATTCTATAAATTTTGGCACTTTTGTCTTGGAAATAACTCATTTTTATCAAATGTTCATAAATTAAGATAAAAACGTTTTTTTTGCTGTATATTTATCAAATTTAAAAAAAATTGCACTATTGACTTTTTTATGAAAATTGGTACAAAAAATCTTCATACGTAATACTAAACTAATGTCATTTTAAAAACGAGGGGTCTATGATCAATTATATTGATAAAAATCAGTCGAAAAATGCATATTTTCCGATATGTCACAGTTTGACGTCGCGAAAATATCATTAATGTTAGCAACGTCATTAGCTCCCATGTAACTGTGTCGTATGCCCTTAATAATATTAGAAGAACAATTTATTGGGTAATCATATGTACGTATATTGATATTTCTTCTCAATATATATATAGAAAATTAGTTCGGGAGAGGTCAAAGCCTTAAACAGAATTTTAGACCTATAAGTCGGAAGATTGATATATTTAGTTTTGGTACAAATTGCCGCTTATGTTGCACGAAATTTGTACATGTAGATGGTGAATAGATGGAAAATGATTGGGTTAGATCATGCAGCTGTAAAGAATGGTTGATAAAGCTCCTCAGATTAGTATTTCATGGTTTTATATTTATATATTCAAATGCAATGTCATCTGGAAGACTATTCAATAACATCAAGATGCAAATGAAGGACATTTATCATGTTTGGTCCAAAATCCCTGTAATCTTTTGCCTCCGATTTTTGCACTTTGATTATTGAAAAAAAGCGTTAAGTAATATATACTTTTTTCACTTTTTTGGTCTTTTGGAAAATGTTGTTTGGTCTTGTATTTAGACCCCTCTACAACGAAATTTGTTTTACATGCACACGTATAAATATTGCGGTTTGTATCCAAAGCAATCATAGGTTTGAACGTTGTTTACCAATTGTTTATATTTTATTTTTTTTTATTTTTTTTTTTTGGGCCTGTATTATATTTTCCCTCCGGTTCATATAATCCGTTCATCCTATTTCGACTCTTTAAAATTCAAGAGTCTATCCTAAATTGAGGTAAACTGTATGGCCTTCCAAATACCGTTTTGATCCCTAACAATACTGAAGAGACATTAATTGTCGAAATCCGGATATGGTATACTAATTTTTGCACCCTCATGTTTGTGATATATCATCTGTGCCGCAAGTTTATTATTGTCTGTTTGGTATTAAATTAATATTAAGATCCATTTTGTTACATCTTGTGATCAATGTATTTTGGCAATCGTCAATGGCAGTCAGCAGGGTTTAAGAACATCAGTCGTTCAACCTGTTAGTCAAATGCGTTTTGTTAAAATATACTTTTCACTCTTTTGGTTTTTTGAAAAATGTTGTTTGTGCTTTATTAAGGTAGCACAATACAAAGATTTTTCATCCCCAATCAGACATCTTTAAACTGATGTAATTCCACTCATCCTTCTATAAATTTTATAAATGAGGTACCAAAAAAAAGAAGGATTAATCTTTCGAATTGTGATAATTTCATTGTGACATAATTATTACATAATTAATTGTTGTGTTCTTAGTTGATATATTGTGATGTCCATACTTGAATGAATTTAACTTCTTTGTTATTCATAGCAACCCAAAATATTTTATAGATTCTTGCACAACACAGTTTGACCTCCAAAAAATGTCTCAGATTTTCCCTATTGTATTTCATTCTCTCATAAATCTTCAATGAAGTTTGCAACATCAATTCATAAGAGATCACTAAATTCAATTGGGTATAACATTTGTTCTATTGATGTTTTTGGAAATCTGAGACACAGTTTTGGAGGTCAAACTGTGTTGTACAAGAATCTATAAAATATTTTGGGGTACTATGAAGAACAAAGACGCTAAACTCATTCAAGAGTGACCATCACAATATAGCAACTAATTACATAACAATTAATTATGTAATAATTATGTCATAATGAAATTATCACAATTTGAAAGACTAACCTTTCTTCTTTCTTTTCGTACCTCATTTATAAAATGTAAAGAAGGATGAAATGAATTACATCAGTTTAAAGTTGTCTGATTGGGAGTGAAAAAATCTTTGTATTGTGCTACCTTAAGACCCCTCTACAACGAAATTTGTTTTACATGCACACGTAAAGTAATAGCGGTTTTTCTCCAACGCAATCATAGGTTTAAAAACAGTAATATCACAAAAATACTGAACTCAGAGGAAATTCAAATCGGAAAGTCCCTAATCACACGGCAAGATCAAATGACAAAACACATAAAAAACGAATGGACAACAACTGTCATTTTCCGTTGTTTTCAAATTAGACTTGTATATATACGTATATGTATATATTTTGTTTAACAGTTAATGAAATAATAACTTTACTATAAAAAAATCTATTTTGATGTCAAAGCTTAAAATGACCTCCTCGTGTTATATTTTGAACATTGATTGAAAGTTTAATCATACGTTTATTATTAAAATATGTCTAGCTAGCTGTCAGATAACTGCGAGTACTCTCAGATCTGTTCATTGTGTCTTTTTATGTCGGGATGTATAAGTACCGGCCCACGTCCACTTGTATGTTTGTCCTTCTGATGAGTTAAGCCTTTTTCAACTGATTTTTATAGTTCGTTCTTATGTTGTACTGTTATACCACTGTCCCAGGTTAGGGGAGGGTTGGGATCCCGCTAACATGTTTAACCCCGCCACATTATTTATGTATGTGCCTGTCCCAAATCAGGAGCCTGTAATTCAGTTGTTGTCGTTTGTTTATGTGTTACATATTTGATTTTCGTAAATGTTTTTTTTTACATAAATCAGGCCGTTAGTTTTCTCGTTTGAATTGTTTTGCATTGTCGGGTCCTTTTATAACTGACTATGCGGTATGGGCTTTGCTCATTGTTGAAGGCCGTACGGTGACCTATAATTATTGCTGTCTGTGTCATTTTGGTCTTTTGTGGATAGTTGTCTCATTGGCAATCATACAACATCTTCTTTTTTATACTATCTGAAAATAAGTAAAACATGTTATTTAAATTAGTTTCGATTATCTGATATATTGTTTACATTAATATGTGCACTTGTTCACCTGGACTTCTAACACAAGAAAATTAGCTGGCTTCATTCAAAGAAGGCAGAACCCATTGACCGAAACATAAGCATGTATGTAGTCACGCTTAAATGTTAATAATACTACATGAAAATTCCATATTGCTTCTGTAATTTATTCTATGGACCATCCCTTTATTGACAAGCTTACTTTAGCAGATACCGTTAATTATAACTTTGACGTGGCATTGTCAGGTTTTTTCAACTAATGAGTTTGAATATACCTTTTGTATCTGCCACTCATCTTCCATAACATTGAAGTTACTGGCACATTAATGATATGTGATATATAATATTTGTAAAGCCTGACTTTCAACTTATAATTTTACTAAAAAAAAACTATGCTAATAAATATGCTTTGAATATTTGTTTGTTAATCAGAAACACGAAGTCAATTGAACAATATCGAACAGAACGTCATAGACGTGCATGCGTTAAACAGCGCTTTCAAATACAATAAATTACTTGATTGAGTCAATTCAATTTCATCTTTGACTATCGTATGACAAAGGATGGATCTGACGCCAATTACTTTGATAATATATTGCCTTGTAGAATTGGGAAATATGTATCCAAAGTTGACTAATGCACCTGTTCGAGAGGGTATGTTTTCTTTAGATAAAATGTTAGATAAATGTTTTGTTTTTCTTGATTGAGGTTTTAAGAACTCTATTTAATATATCGTTTCATCGTTTTGTTTTGATACATGAGTAGTTACATCAGATCTATCCCTGAAATGTTATTTATTTTTATAATTTAAAACAATTATTTGTAGTGGATTGGGAAACACGATTTTTCAAATTATATTAATCTCTTTTCACTTTGCGGGTGCGACTGATGACTTGTAGCGGCATAATCCTGCTCTTTTTCGAAATCTACAAGGGTGTCTTTTACGTGCAAGATATATGGCTCTCTCTTAACATGCATAACGGGTCGGCCATTTATCGTCACCTTCCGACGGACTATCATGGTATCTCAAGAACTGTTGCTTGCCAAGAAAAAATAAGACTAAATGAATATAACAAGTGGAACAACAACTAATTACAATTAAAAACCAATTGTTCAGAGAACAATTGAAGGTCTTTCCACCAAAACAATGTATTTTAATATGAAAGGTGTAAAAATAGGTTTAAAATGTCATTTCAATCGTCAAATGATAGCTTATTGTACGCTGATTCCAAAAATATATGGTTTCTAAACAATATTTTTTTAGATAAGGGAGATAATTTCTTACTTCCGGTTTGAAAAACTCTATTTCCGATAATATTTGACTATTTACTTGACACTGATTCCAAAAATATCTTGTTTTTTATACTTTTATGTAATAAAGTACGATAAATAGCTACTTCCGGTTTACACAAGGTCACTTCCGGTTGTTTTTTTAAGTTTAAATGGTTTGATACCGTTTGTCAAAAAGTCTCATGACTTTATTATGTATACAGATGGGGTAAAAGCAAAGGTCAAAATCTAGAACGTCAAATTAAGCTATGACCTTGTGATCAATTTCAAGGTCATTAACCAAGAACCTCAAATCAAAAGACCATAGGTCTTAATTATGTTTAGTTAATGAGTTATATCACCATACGCGTATTTTTAAATACCAAAGGGGAGAAAACTCCCTTTCACATTCAACGTACCCTTGCAATCAAAATTTACGTGTTACGACATGTCACAACAAACGATTTAGAAAAAATAATTTGTCGATATCTTAAACGTTTTTTGGAAATGAGTGGAAATGAGCCATATTCAAAAATTAGAATATGACCTTGACCTTTGACCTTGACCTAATTTTCATTTTTTTGGACCAAGGACCTCAAATCAAAAGATCCTAGGTCTCTATCAATTATGGTTTACCAGTTAGAAATGCAATTCACTTATATCAAATGAATAAGGGGAAATAACTCTCGTATGGAGCATTCATATCACTTCGGTCAAAATAGGACAAATCATGCAAAGGATATAACGAGCAATTTTGTAAAATAAATTTGTCATAATATTTTACGTTTGCGAAGGAGTTGCGCTCACAAGGAAAACAGTGTTTGGGGAGATTACTCCTACAAAGAAAAGTTTTCGGTTACGCAGGGTAAATTTCAAAAGCGCATCAATTGTTCGATATCATATACCAAATATCTAAGCGACATATTGCAAAACAAATGTTTATCGCAAGAACAAAATTAGGCGGAAGAAAAAAAAAAAAAAATTCAGAGAACAATTGAAGGTCTTTCCATCCTTTTTGATATGAAAAGTTGTGAAACTAAGTTTAAAATGTCATTTCAATTGTCAAATGATAGCTCCTAGTAAGCTGATTCCAAAAATATATTGTTTCCATACATTTTTTTTTAAATAAGGGAGATAATTTGTTACTTCCGGTTTGAAAAATGTTACTTCCGATTATATTTAAATATTTACTTGAAACCGATTCCAAAAATATCTGGTTCTATATACTTTTATATTAATAAAGTACAAAAAATAGCTACTTCCGGTTTACAAAAGGTCACTTCCGGCTGTTTTTTTTCAAGGTTAAATGGCTTGATACCTTTTTCTAAAAGTTGTATATCTTTATCATGTATACATATAGAGTAAAAGCAAAGGTCAAAATATAGAACGTCAAATTAAGCTATGACCTTGAGATCAATTTCAAGGTCATAAACCAAGGACCTCAAATCAAAAGACCATAGGTCTTAATTATATTTAGTTAATGAGTTATATCACCAAACGCGTATTTTTTAATACAAGAGGGGAGAAAACTCCCTTTCACATTCAACGTACGCTTGCAATCAAAATTTACATCTTACGACATGTCGCAACTAACAATTTAGTAAAAATAATTTGTTGATATCTTATACAGTCTTTGGATATAAGTGAAAATAAGCCAAATTCAAATATTAAAATATGACCTTGACCTTTGACCTTGACCTAATTTTCATTTTTTGGGACCAAGGACCTCAAATCAAAAGATCCTAGGTCTCTATCACTTATGGTTTATAAGATAGAAATTCATATCACTTATATCAGATGCATAAGGGGAAATAACTCTCATATGGAGCGGTCATATCGCTTCGGTCAAAATAGGACAAATCATGCGAAGGATATAACGAGCAATTTTGTAAAATAAATTTGTCATAATCTTTTACGGTTGCGAAGGAGATGCGCTAACAAGGAAAACAGTGTTTGGGGAGATAACTCCTACAAAGAAAAGTATTTGTTTACGCAGGGTAAATTTCAAAAGCGCATAAACTGTTCGATATCATATACAAAATATCTAAGCGACATATTGCGAAACAAATGTTTATCGCAAGAACAAAATTAGGCGGAAGAAAAAAAAAAAAAAAAATAATCAGAAGAAAAACAATAGGTCTTTCCACAGAAAAGTGGAAAACCTAATTAACAATCCGGTGTCTATGTCAGATCAAGCCTGGTTTGATTTGTTCAATCTTTTTGTATTTTATAAAATTGGATGGAAATGGGGAATATATAAAAGAGAAAACACTCCGAACAAATAGCAGATGCCATGTATACCACAACTATCATTTTGTTCATACATATACATCTTTAGCGTAAAGTAGAATCCAGTTATTGGTAAAAATGAACAACTGCAGGATTTTATAAATTTTAAGACCATAGATAGTATCTTACCATAAGTTTGTCATTTTTTTTCAAAACTTAGAAAGTCTGTAATGATTCTGACGCAGGAGAAAGTAATTAACCCCTGAATTGTTACTTGCCAAGAAAAAAAGATGACCAACAACAACTGATTATTATTTACATTCCGGTGTATATGATTCATTCCGGTCTTTTATGAGGTTCGATTTTTTTTCACTCTTTTGTATTCTATACCACAACTATCAATTTGTTCATAAATATACATTTTTAGCGTAAAAAAGTATTCAATCAGTAGGAAAAATTAGATATTATCTCACCGCAAATTGTTGTTTCTTTGCAACTTTAAAAGTCTGTAATGATTTAGACACAGGAGAAAACAAATCTTAGCACAGGCAACGCACCCTTGACACTGAATTGTACAGTTTGATTAAAGGGTACCATCTTCAATATTGAATAATGTTTTTTGTAAATAAAAGTCAACAACAGTCATAAAATAACTAATCATGCTAATCGAGCAATTCGAAAAAAAGAAAAATATTCACAGAGTGACCGAACAACCCATTAATACACGAATGCGCGTAGTGCATGTCATTATCATCAGTGTTGTTTGGTCACGAGTTGAATATTTTTCGGTATTTAAATTTTTTTGATTTAGCTATTCATTTTATGTCATTGGTAAATGTTTTTTCATAGAATTTCATAGAAATTGATCCAATATCCACCCATTTAGGTGCGAATCATATCTCTGGCCTTACATTGATACTGTGCTATGTACGCAATGTTTCGGGTTATTTCGGAAATGTTTTTATTCCAGGGAAACCTTCATCAGAGACCACCCCTATTGTTTTTGTTTTGATTTGGTTTGATTTGTTTATTTTTGATTTTTGATTTATTTCTTTTTTATTACTATTTTACTTTAATTTATTTATTTATTTATTTTTTTTTTTTTTTTAATTCTAAATATTTTAAACCGTTTCTCAATTGTGTTTTTAATAATTCCACTTTTTGATTTGTTTTTTGTTTTTCTTAACTTTTTCAACCAATGTTAAATTAATTAATTAAGTGTTTCAGAGTACGAATTTGTCCTCAGAAGAATATCATTTTACATGTGTTGTTTACATGATGGTCATTAATTAGTTCCGCACAGTTAAATGTTTAGTAGGAACTGTGAGGTTTAGATAAATTATTTTATAGTTCGTTTAACTAATTCACCAATGTTTCTGTTTCTTTTGAAACCTATTGATAGGTTTTTATGGAATTTAGCACCTATTGTAGAATCCGTTTAAATAAGATGCCAGTATTTCCTGAATACTTTTTGAAGTTTTTCTGCTTGAGGATGATAATTTGTAATGAATGATACATTGTATTTATTTTCAACTTTGTTCTTTTTGTTTAATTTAATTTGCCTGTCTTGGAATTTGATTTTTGATAGAATTTGTTCTACCAATTTCCGTTTATATCCTCTTATTAACAGTTTTTCAATAAAAAGATTTTTTCTGGTTTGAAATTCACTTTCATTGTTGGTGTTTCTAAGTATGCGAATGCCTTCGCCTTTAATAAAAGATTTAAAGTTTGAGATGGGATGGTTTGAGTTTTTATGAAGATATTGGAATTTTTCAGTTTTCTTTGTAAAACATTTCAGGTCTAAAACACCAGTATTTTTTAAGCGTTCGCCCTTGAAGATTTCTAGGTCTAGAAATTTTATGGACTGTTCATTGCATTCGTAAGTGAACTTTAGCAGGTCATGTTGTTTATTTGCATTTTCAAACATAAAGTCAATTTAAGACTCTTTTGCTTTGACCATTAGAAGTCCATCATCTCTCATTCTTTTATGAAAAATTATTTTTTCAGAGATTGGAGAGTTTTTTAGGATTGAGTTTATGTGATTGTAAATAGCAATGTCACATATTTCAGGGGAAGCTGTTGCTCCCATTGATGCTCCAATGATTTGGCGATATGACTTTCCATGAAAGGTAAATTCATTATTGGAAAGGATGAGTTTTGTTATTTCAATCAAAAAATTGTTGGTAGGTTTTGTTATAGAATATTCAATTTTGTCATGTTCATCAAGCGCTTTTTGTAATGCTTCTGTGATTTCTTCAAATCTGAGATTGGTATATAGTGATGCTATATCATATGTAACAAGTAGTACATTATTATCAAATGTACAGTTTTCAATATTTCTGATTAAGTCACCTGTATCAGATATGTATGTTTTTTGTGTTTTCACTAAGGGAAGCAAGAAATAATCTAAGTATCTCCCTAACCTTTCAAGTGGTCCATTACACTGTGATATTATTGGTCTACCAGGGACATTTATAGTTTTTATTTGATTGTTCTCGTTTTCAATGTTTTGTAAAACTTCACGGTCTAGTTTGTGAATTTTAGGGAGGAAGTATGCAAAAGGTGTTTTTATATAATTTTGTTCATTTTTAATGTATTTGAAAGATATTTCATCAATACAGTTTTCTTCTTTCATTTTGTAGATTATTTCATATACCTTTTTCTGAGTGTTTTTAAGATTTATATCTTGGATTTGTTCATAATGTATGTTATCATTCAATTGTGTTTCACGTTCTTCTAGGTAGTCAGAAAGATTTTGAATGACTGTTACATTGTTTTTATCTGCTTTATGAATGATGATATTTTCATCGTGTTTTAGATTCTTCAGACAATTCCTTTCTTGTAGTGAAAGGTTAAATTCAGTTTTAGGGACATATTTAGATAATTCCATTTTGGTATAGAAAATATATTTTTCAATAGGGTTGTCGGCAAATGCCGGCACCGAAAATTTTGATTTCTCCTTGAAAGGATGAATTTTACTGTGTATATTTCGATTTTCAAGGAAAAAGTATGAGAGTCTCAAATTTCTTTCCGTTTTTTTTAAATCTATCATTATTTGTTTTGTGGATGTTTTTGTTGTTGGAACAAAGTTTAGTCCTTTAGCAAGAACTAATGTTTCTGGTTGTGATAATGTTTTAGAGGATAGGTTCAGCACAAATTGTTTTGCAATTGTAAGCTTGATTTCTTTTTTATGTAGTTTTATCTTATTTTTAACTGCTATGAATTTTTCAATGTTTTTATACTTTTTCTTGTTTTTATTAAGTCTTCTATGTTTTCCCATGCTTTTCTTTTTGCATTGGTAATAATTTTATTTTGTAGTATTTCATATACTTAAATATGATTCTGTATCACTATTCTCATTGGATGTTTTTAATTGTGTAATGACCACAAGGGGTGTGTCCTTCTTCATTATTGTTTGGTCAGTATCTATAATTGCTATCTAGATCAATCGTGGATACGCAGTAGGCAATAAATAAACAAACCTAGGGATAAAACATTCCCAGGTTTATTGGTTTACTGTCATTAATTTGCAATATATCAACAATCCAAGTAAAAGCAAAAGTAGAGTTTAGGTATTTTAGTAATCATTTGATAAAAGACAAAAGTTTGATATAGATTCTATATGGTTTAATTAGTAATGATTACCGATTTATCTTAAATGAAATAATTATGAAATTTGTAATTACTGTTCGTTTTAATCCATATGGATAGGAATGAGATATTTCCTTGTTTATTCATAATTACTTTTCACTATATGCATGTAATCCGTTATTTGTGTTTGGCTAACAGTTTGGCTAGTTCATTCAATACTTTTTCATTTCCATTCTTCTTTGTTTCTGGTTTCCTTCTGCTAGGAGTATTCTTTCTGGTTTCATATTTTAAGCTTTTTGAATAGTTTCTTAAGCGTTTTTCGAACTCATCATTTATTTCCCTAGACTTTCTATTTAACATATTTCTTTCGTCACCACTTTTTTCCGTAGTTACTCCAATGGATTCTATTGTTTCAGTATATGTAACACTTAGCATCACATTCAGTTTATTAATATGTTCGTTCAGCACTTGTATTATAGAATCCTGAAGATTGTCTATTGCAGGTTTCAATGTTTTGTTGATATCTGCGTTGACCTCATTGTTGGTCTTCGGTCCTACGTTTCCATTGAAATGCACGGATATTATTCCAGATTTAATGGAGTGTTTCTTTTGGAACTCCAACAAAGTTTTCATTGTCAAAAGAGGATATCTTCTCTTACTGAGTTCTGTAATAGTTTGCACTCCCTCCTCAGCGATTTCGATTTCATCTTTAGGTTTTTGACTGTTTGGGATTTGACTGCAAGGTATGGTGAAGTCATCGTTTAAATCCAGATTTTCATCAGAGTACAGATTTTCTGTGGAAATACTAAAATCCATATTTTCAGCCATGGTGTCTTGCTTTGCGTTGGTTATATTTGAACTAGTGAAGTTTACAAAAGTTTTAAGCTTTAAAATTTGCAGCAACCTTAAATAGTGTCCTTGACCATTGTTATTTAGATGGGCGTGGTTTAGTATTACACATGATTTAATTGGTTAAGTCTATAAATGACTTTTGACCAGTTTTTTTTATTTTCAATATGGTTTTAATGTTAATAAGTGTTTTAATTTCAATTAAAATAATTATTAGGTTTTATTTTAGGATTTGTATTTTGTTTTTGATTTTGAGGATGAATTTTGATGTTTAAATTTAATTTTTCAGTATTTGTTTGTATGTAGCACAGTATCAAGCTCAGAGATACAATTTTTAGCAGCCACAAACAGGGACCATGATCACAAGTGATCAGATGCACAGATGAGATCAATAAGATAAGATCTAGACATAATTTCATTGAAATTGATCCAATATCCACCCATTTAGGTGCGAATCATTATTTCATAGAAATTGATCCAATATCCACCCATTTAGGTGCGAATCATATCTCTGGCCTAATTTCATAGAAATTGATCCAATATCCACCCATTTAGGTGCGAATCATATCTCTGGCCTAAACATAATTTCATAGAATTTCATAGAAATTTATCCAATATCCACCCATTTAGGTGCGAATCATATCTCTGGTCTTACATTGATACTGTGCTATGTACGCAATGTTTCGGGTTATTTCGGAAATGTTTTTATTCCAGGGAAACCTTCATCAGAGACCACCCCTATTGTTTTTGTTTTGATTTGTTTTGATTTGTTTATTTTTGATTTTTTATTTATTTCTTTTTTATTACTATTTTACTTTAATTTATTTATTTATTTATTTTTCTTAATTCTAAATATTTTAAACCGTTTCTGAATTGTGTTTTTAATAATTCCACTTTTTGATTTGTTTTTTGTTTTTCTTAACTTTTTCAACCAATGTTGAATTAATTAATTAAGTGTTTCAGAGTACGAATTTGTCCTCAGAAGAATATCATTTTACATGTGTTGTTTACATGATGGTCATTAATTAGTTCCGCACAGTTAAATGTTTAGTAGGAACTGTGAGGTTTAGATAAATTATTTTATAGTTCGTTTAACTAATTCACCAATGTTTCTGTTTCTTTTGAAACCTATTGATAGGTTTTTATGGAATTTAGCACTTATTGTAGAATCCGTTTTAATAAGATGCCAGTATTTCCTGAATACTTTTTGAAGTTTTTCTGCTTGAGGATGATAATTTGTAATGAATGATACATTGTATTTATTTTCAACTTTGTTCTTTTTGTTTAATTTAATTTGCCTGTCTTGGAATTTGATTTTTGATAGAATTTGTTCTACCAATTTCCGTTTATATCCTCTTATTAACAGTTTTTCAATAAAAAGATTTTTTCTGGTTTGAAATTCACTTTCATTGTTGGTGTTTCTAAGTATGCGAATGCCTTCGCCTTTAATAAAAGATTTAAAGTTTGAGATGGGATGGTTTGAGTTTTTATGAAGATATTGGAATTTTTCAGTTTTCTTTGTAAAACATTTCAGGTCTAAAACACCAGTATTTTTTAAGCGTTCGCCCTTGAAAATTTCTAGGTCTAGAAATTTTATGGACTGTTCATTGCATTCGTAAGTGAACTTTAGCAGGTCATGTTGTTTATTTGCATTTTCAAACATAAAGTCAATTTCAGACTCTTTTGCTTTGACCATTAGAAGTCCATCATCTCTCATTCTTTTATGAAAAATTATTTTTTCAGAGATTGGAGAGTTTTTTAGGATTGAGTTTATGTGATTGTAAATAGCAATGTCACATATTTCAGGGGAAGCTGTTGCTCCCATTGATGCTCCAATGATTTGGCGATATGACTTTCCATGAAAGGTAAATTCATTATTGGAAAGGATGAGTTTTGTTATTTCAATCAAAAAATTGTTGGTAGGTTTTGTTATAGAATATTCAATTTTGTCATGTTCATCAAGCGCTTTTTGTAATGCTTCTGTGATTTCTTCAAATCTGAGATTGGTATATAGTGATGTTATATCATATGTAACAAGTAGTACATTATTATCAAATGTACAGTTTTCAATATTTCTGATTAAGTCACCTGTATCAGATATGTATGTTTTTTGTGTTTTCACTAAGGGAAGCAAGAAATAATCTAAGTATCTCCCTAACCTTTCAAGTGGTCCATTACACTGTGATATTATTGGTCTACCAGGGACATTTATAGTTTTTATTTGATTGTTCTCGTTTTCAATGTTTTGTAAAACTTCACGGTCTAGTTTGTGAATTTTAGGGAGGAAGTATGCAAAAGGTGTTTTTATATAATTTTGTTCATTTTTAATGTATTTGAAAGATATTTCATCAATACAGTTTTCTTCTTTCATTTTGTAGATTATTTCATATACCTTTTTCTGAGTGTTTTTAAGATTTATATCTTGGATTTGTTCATAATGTATGTTATCATTCAATTGTGTTTCACCTTCTTCTAGGTAGTCAGAAAGATTTTGAATGACTGTTACATTGTTTTTATCTGCTTTATGAATGATGATATTTTCATCGTGTTTTAGATTCTTCAGACAATTCCTTTCTTGTAGTGAAAGGTTAAATTCAGTTTTAGGGACATATTTAGATAGTTCCATTTTGGTATAGAAAATATATTTTTCAATAGGGTTGTCGGCAAATGCCGGCACCGAAAATTTTGATTTCTCCTTGAAAGGATGAATTTTACTGTGTATATTTCGATTTTCAAGGAAAAAGTATGAGAGTCTCAAATTTCTTTCCGTTTTTTTAAAATCTATCATTATTTGTTTTGTGGATGTTTTTGTTGTTGGAACAAAGTTAAGTCCTTTAGCAAGAACTAATGTTTCTGGTTGTGATAATGTTTTAGAGGATAGGTTCAGCACAAATTGTTTTGCAATTTTAAGCTTGATTTCTTTTTTATGTAGTTTTATCTTATTTTTAACTGCTATGAATTTTTCAATGTTTTTATACTTTTTCTTGTTTTTATTAAGTCTTCTATGTTTTCCCATGCTTTTCTTTTTGCATTGGTAATAATTTTATTTTGTAGTATTTCATATACTTAAATATGATTCTGTATCACTATTCTCATTGGATGTTTTTAATTGTGTAATGACCACAAGGGGTGTGTCCTTCTTCATTATTGTTTGGTCAGTATCTATAATTGCTATCTAGATCAATCGTGGATACGCAGTAGGCAATAAATAAACAAACCTAGGGATAAAATATTCCCAGGTTTATTGGTTTACTGTCATTAATTTGCAATATATCAACAATCCAAGTAAAAGCAAAAGTAGAGTTTAGGTATTTTAGTAATCATTTGATAAAAGACAAAAGTTTGATATAGATTCTATATGGTTTAATTAGTAATGATTACCGATTTATCTCACATGAAATAATTATGAAATTTGTAATTACTGTTCGTTTTAATCCATATGGATAGGAATGAGATATTTCCTTGTTTATTCATAATTACTTTTCACTATATGCATGTAATCCGTTATTTGTGTTTGGCTAACAGTTTGGCTAGTTCATTCAATACTTTTTCATTTCCATTCTTCTTTGTTTCTGGTTTCCTTCTGCTAGGAGTATTCTTTGTGGTTTCATATTTTAAGCTTTTTGAATAGTTTCTTAAGCGTTTTTCGAACTCATCATTTATTTCCCTAGACTTTCTATTTAACATATTTCTTGCGTCACCACTTTTTTCCGTAGTTACTCCAATTGATTCTATTGTTTCAGTATATGTATCACTTAGCATCACATTCAGTTTATTAATATGTTCGTTCAGCACTTGTATTATAGAATCCTGAAGATTGTCTATTGCAGGTTTCAATGTTTTGTTGATATCTGCGTTGACCTCATTGTTGGTCTTCGGTCCTACGTTTCCATTGAAATGCACGGATATTATTCCAGATTTAATGGAGTGTTTCTTTTGGAACTCCAACAAAGTTTTCATTGTCAAAAGAGGATATCTTCTCTTACTGAGTTCTGTAATAGTTTGCACTCCCTCCTCAGCGATTTCGATTTCATCTTTAGGTTTTTGACTGTTTGGGATTTGACTGCAAGGTATGGTGAAGTCATCGTTTAAATCCAGATTTTCATCAGAGTACAGATTTTCTGTGGAAATACTAAAATCCATATTTTCAGCCATGTTGTCTTGCTTTGCGTTGGTTATATTTGAACTAGTGAAGTTTACAAAAGTTTTAAGCTTTAAAATTTGCAGCAACCTTAAATAGTGTCCTTGACCATTGTTATTTAGATGGGCGTGGTTTAGTATTACACATGATTTAATTGGTTAAGTCTATAAATGACTTTTGACCAGTTTTTTTATTTTCAATATGGTTTTAATGTTAATAAGTGTTTTAATTTCAATTATAATTATTTTAGGCCAGAGATATGATTCGCACCTAAATGGGTGGATATTGGATCAATTTCTATGAAAGGATATTGGATCTATTTCTATGAAATTAAGGCCAGAGATATGATTCGCACCTAAATGGGTGTATATTGGATCAATTTCTATGAAGTTAAAATTGTTAGAAACTAAATCTTTGTCTACGCATTCACAATTTGTTTTGATCCGAAGTCATCGACGTCTGGCACGTAAATTGTTGTATGACGTCAGAGGTGTTAAAACACAAAGTTGATTTCACGTGTGAACTTATCGGTTTTTATTTCACTGGTAAATCTATGTAATTCATTGCAACCAATGTAATGATTTCTTTTAATACAAATCAAGAGACTTATCTTGTGGAAATAGTGTGTATTAGAGCATGATCTCGTGTATAGACGGGGAAAGCATACAATGTATAATTAAATATTGTAAGACTCTATGAATATTTACAATCTTTGTAAACTCATAAATAAGATGTCATTAATTTGCATCTCTGTGCCTAGCAATAGTTGTTCTGAGAAGAAGAAAAACGGGCAATAATTGCAATAATGTCCTGGCGTGTTTGATTTCGAGTATTCTGCCGTGAAAACGTAGAAAGTAAAAATATTTGATACATTATATCGCTTCAGATTCTATTACTTTTAAAACTTTAGGTCGGGAGGTTTGGCATGCCACAAAACCAGGTTCGACCCACCATGTTTTTCTTAAAATGCCCTGTCCACAGTCAGGGAAAAAGCCATTGTTACATTATAGTTCGTTTCTGTGTGTGTTATATTTCGGTATTGTGTCTCAGTTGTATCGTAGTTCTCTTATATTTGATACGTTACCCTCAGTTTTAGTTTGTAACCCCGGATTTGTTTTATCTCTATCGATTTATGAATTTTGAACAGCGGTAAACTACTGTTGCCTTTATGTATATGGGTCAAGTGAAATACATGTATATGAGTCAAGTGAAATACATGTATATGGTCAAGTGAAATACATGTATTTGGGTCAAGTGAAATACATGTATATGGGTTAAGTGAAATACATTACTGATGAGTCATAACAACAGACTTAGTGTGTTCAAATTACAAGGTTTTACTAAAAGTGCGTGACGTCGGACTTTTCAACTGGATCTTAAAAATGCATCACTTAAAAATCTTCATTGTTTGTATGTTTTCTATGGTTATTATTCTTCAACGTCTGAAATTGTTTAGTCTGTCCTCCCTTCAATGTCTTCCATTTTTACGAATGCTCAATTTGACTCGAGTAATGGGGAGATACTTATGACGAGTTAGAGTCCTGGCTGCAATATAAGTATGATATTTTAGAAAGTTTAATTTCAGATTGTATACAGGAACTATGTAATTGATTTTAAAAACTAATTTAAAATACCGATACAATTAAAGGGAATTGTACCTGCTTCATACTGTAACAAGCGGATATGCAGTGACCGAAAACAAAAGAAAATTCACTCTTCATATGTAAGAGTCGAGAAAGTCAATAATAAAACATTATCTGTGACGATACTGATCAAAATTTAATTCTAAATATTAACTGCACATTTTAAAGAAATTATTTGTTTAACTGTCTTATTGGAAATGTACGTGCAAATACACGATATTTTATGTTCAGTATCTATCGAGAAAACTGCATTAAAAACTCATAAAACGTAAATATTAAAACTGTCAATCTTCGCTGCATATTGATAAAAATAAAATGGAAAAAATCGTTTACAAAATCGAAAGATCTTACGGGTCAACAATTTGCTGAGTGTTCTAAAACGTCCTTAGAATGTTACAATTTTACAATATATTCTTATTTTTCAAACCTAAGTTATCGAACACACGATCTGCGTGTCAAATGAATATTCAATAGAGAACTATTGTTTTTTCTTGAATATAAACATTTAAAATCTGACTGTGCATGGTAAAAAGTTAAACATAACTATTTTGATAAAATATGTATTGCATTATTCTTATGCATATAATTTCAAGAAAAAGGTCGTGTCGGGTTTTTACAAATATTTGTGGTCTTCTATATCTTCGTTAATGCCCGGACATAATTTTCGGGATTCAAGTTTAAATGCTAGGACTTTTAAAAGACTATTGCCTAACATTATTTAGCCACTTGGCTTACTAAATAAGCGTTAGCTTATTGTTTAGCATGTTGTGACCTACCGAATTAGACTATTTACCGGATTTGTAATCACATAAGCAACACGACGGGGTCCATAATGTGGACCAGGATCTGCTTACCCTTCCGGAGCACCTGAGATCACCCTAGTTTTTGGTGGGGTTCGTGTTGTGTATTCTTTAGTTTTCTATGTTGTGTCATGTTTACTATTGTTTTTCTGTTTGTATTTTTCATTTTTAGCCATGGCGTTGTCAGTTTGTTTTAGATTTATAAGTTTGACTGTCACTTTGGTATCTTTCGTCCCTCTTTTACATATATACACTAATAATTAACATCTTCCAGAGATAGATAGACAGAAAAAATATGAATTGAAGTTAGTACTATAAAAATTTATTCGCATAGCAACATTTAAACCAATTTTACTCCAAGCATCCATAGCCTGATTCACTCGTCGTTAGCTACCTAAGTAGGAATGTGAAAATAATAATAGTGAGTGAAAGTTATTTTTATTTATTTCATTTTTTTCTAATTTTACTATTTACCAGAACTCTTTTTCGTGATTTTTTTTATTAATAACGTGATTGCTTAAATGGGACAAACATTAAGGAGAAGATTTTGTTTTCAGTGTTTACTGGGGGAGTTAATAATTTGTGACTACATTTCCCTTGGTGAGAAAAGATAGGGGAAACATTTCATTTCCAATTAAATATATTCAGTTGTAAAAAACCATCAAGGCGGATTTTTCTCTCAAACAAACATAATTTATTAAAAGTAAAATCACAAAAATACTGAAATTCCATACGGAAAGTCCCTTATCAAATGGCACAATCAAAAGCTCAAACACATCAAACTAATGGATACCAACTGTCATTCCTGACTTAGTACAGGTATTTTCTTATGTCGAAAATGGTGGAATAAACCTGATTTTATAGCTAGCTTAAAGTCATAAGAAACCTCAAATTAAAAAAATTATGCATAAGTTTTTTTTATAACAAAATGGATTATTTTCATTTTACAACTTATGTACATATACTTTTTTCTGGGGAATATTCTTTTATTTGTCCACATTTAGAAGAAGTTAACTTATTTTTAATTGCTTCCTTCCAGGAAGCAATTCGTCGAACTATTTTACGTATGCATAGTGACTTGAGCGTAACCCTCCTCGTAAAACTCCGGTGAACGCAATACGCATGGATCTGTCATTGAAATAAACAATTATCTGATTGAACATGTTAAACACGTGCTAAATAGCCTACTTTTTGTTATTTGTTTACTATAAGGTGACAATCGGTAAACTTCGGCTTGAAAACACGGTATTTAATGAGCAACCATATTTGTTAAATCAGAACAGATACAGAGAAAAAAAATGACGACTATACGATATATTTGCGTAAAAAAGTGAGAAAATCGTGAACAGAGGACTAAGTTTATGATATATACATGCATTGGTTCAAGGATTGGATAAACATAATTTTTTACCACTCACTCGTTTCATATGACCTTAACCTGAAAAATACGCCTTTTAAGTAGAAAAGATTGGTAGCTTGTAATTTCATCATATTTGGTAATTTAAACATTTTTTTTCTACTCAATATTCCACATTGCAATATTTAAAAAAAAATCGCAAACGTAGTTAAATTAGCATAATACTGATTTCTTCATTTATAGAGAGTGACTCGTTTGGATTAAACATATTTCAATACGGCTCTCTACATACAATATCAACTACATGAATAAAACCTTATCAATTTCCTATAAAAAAAAAATATAAACAATATATGCATATATAAAAAAATATCATAACAACAAAAAGAAAAAGAAAAATAATACACCTATAGTATACATTATGGTTAAACTTATAAATTTCACACTTTTAAATATATCATTAATGACTTGTAAGAGTATTTGAATGCAGAAACCGGTTTTGAAGTTTTAATTTCACTGGATAGTTAATTTGCACACTTTTGGACAATTAAAAGAAAAACTTGATTTATATAATTCTATCAACAATAACATATCGGATGATGAAGGTCGAGTATTGTATGATTGATAACTTTGTGTAGACACAATAAGATTTGATAAATATTTAAGTACCAGTTCGTGCTATTATTTATACATCAATAATGACTTGTGGTAAATGATTCTCTTAGTAATGGGAATAATTCTGGAATCCTTAAATAGTTCAATAGATGCTTTACTAATATCAGGTTCGTTTACAATGATTCTAGTTGCACTGTTTTGCAATTTGAGTACAAAATTGAAAACAACACGTTTAATAATTTCTTGCGTCCGAAACGCTTTTCTGGATTTCTTCACCAGGAACGCTCAAAGCTAAACATTTGAAATTCGAAGATGTATAAGTACCTAAACCGTTGAAGAGCTATATGTCAAAAATACCTAAAATAAATAGCCAAATTCATCTAAAGCCAACTTTGCCTGAGGGAGTTGAAACAACTGTCAATAAAAAAACTTGTTACAGTTTCTCCATACTGAACAATAGTTATCCCAAATGTGGAAAATAAGACTAATATAAAATAGAATTCGTGCACTATGATTTAAGTATTACTTGAATCTGTTTTTATAAAAAAGATTATGCTGAATAAAATTTTTTAATTTTTGATTAATTTGATCAAAGCAAGAATGAGTGGCGTTACAAAAATACCAAGGACTTTTTCACAGTGACTTTCATTAAAATGTTGGCCATTATTCGATATATCATTGCGTCATTGCACATAACAGTCTTTTTTTTTTGGAACCAATATATTGTCTTAGTTCTTGACACATTAACTAAAATTTTGTTTTCATCAACCCAATAACATATATAGAAAGTCTGCATTTGAGTTCATTATGTTCAAACTCTTTTGGGATTATTTTGTAGAAAAAAGAAAAAAAAAATATTCTCCCAGGAAGTATAATCGTTTTATGACATGTAGATTGAAATGATTTTTTTACAGGAGCTATTGTAATACATAAATCAATCACATAGTAATGGAACTTAATTTTAATTTTTTTTAGATACATATCCAGATATAGTTCTGTACACATTGTACAATAAGAAGATGACATGGAATGACGCAGCAAGAATATGTACATTAGAAGGTGGACACATTCTATCAATAAAGTCACAGGAAAAGTTTGAACTTATCAAAGAGTTAACTATTGATGAGTGGAGATTGTTTTCGTAAGTTGCTTACATTTCCGGAGCACCTGAGATCAAACCCAGTTTTCAAGTTGCTTTGTCTTTAGAGTTCTATTGATTGGTTTTTTTATTTGCTATGAAGTTTTCATTTTATTTTCAACTTGTGAGTTTAATGTCCTTTTGGTATCTTCGTGTCTCTCTTGTCAACGAAAAACGTTTTTTTCATCCGTTCGGCGTCTGTTCGCGCAATCCGTTCAGGTGTAACTGGGGCTTATAAAGATAAATCCAATGTCTGTCTCAGTGACATAATTTCCATATGAATGTTCCTGTCATAATGTTCCTTCAATTTCTTTAATACGTATAGTTTCTGTAAATATACTGTTGAAATTTTAGAACAATCAGGTATTATCTACTTTCAGTTTACAGATTGTCTCATCCTCATTTTGGCTGAACGTTTTGTCTTAAATGCTCTTTCAATTGCGTATATGATTACGACCGTCAATATGTTGTGATGCGAGTGTTAATCATGGGTCTTATTGAGACGAAACGCTCGTAGTGCCGTACAGAATTATATTCCTGGTATCTTTGATGAGTTTGTTTCTGTAGTCTTTCAGTAGTAATAACAATATTCCGAACGCCGAGGTAATTTTAAAAAAGCGTATGTCCCTAAAACCTGACACAATCAAATCCTCCACTATATCAATTAATTATAAACGGAACAAACGACAATTGTACGATCAAGTGATTATCATATACTATGTAAGATTTGTTTTACCATTGGATGTAGAAAATGCATAACCTCCCAATTTTTTTTTAAATTACCACGGACGGAGAACATATCAATCTATTAGTTTAATAATTTTCGTGTCTGCCCTGCCATTATGTGACTCAAGAAATAAAAAAATGGGTCACAATTGTAACAAAAAGAGAAAATCGTGTGCACCTGTTTATGTTAGGGCGTGTTTGAGTTGAATATTTTGTCTTGAAAACGTATAAAGCAAGAGTATTTGATACAACATCTCGCTTCAGATTCTATGAGTTTTATATATCAAAGCTACAGGTTGACTTTATAACATAAAACTAAATACAGTACTAAAAGATGAAATATATGGGTCAAGTGAAATATCTTTCTAATGAATCACAAAACAAAGTAGGTGTGTTCGAATAGCTACTTTTTTACTTAAAGTACTTGTCGACAGTCTTTTTAGTTGGATGTTAAAAATGCATATGTTGAAAAAAAAAAAAAAATTTTGTTTGTGATAACTAGGATTTATTGTCTTCAATCCCTGAAAATTTTTAGTCTGCCCTTCCACGAAATATTTAATTAGAATTTCTCTAAATGTTTATGACTTGTTTGAAAATTCCACCTGACAACCAAACAGACAATAGTTTTAAGTTGAACCAATGTAAACAAGAACATTAAATGATGCTCATTAGCTAGTAGATACATTCGTCTTTTAAATACAACTGACATATAAGGATCGTAATGGTGCTATATGGATTAATTTATCAGTTTTCAAGAGCTAATTTTGCATCGCGTTATCCCTACAATGGCTTCCATTTCTACGATTGTAAAATTGAAACTGGCTTAATGGGAAAATAATTTCAACGAAGTAGAATCCTGACTGCCTCATTTCCGCATCACAACCAAACTTTCAATCAAATGCAAATATTGAAAATAACAAGTATATGGCATTTAACTTATATCAATATATTTCTTACATTGTAAATTAGGTTTCAAAGAAAGTAAAATTTATCATACTTATAATATTTAAAGCATTCATAATTGATACGGTATAGCTTTTGTACATAAATATGATAGTTCATTCTTAAAATGGCCACGAATTTGTCTAGTCGAATCTATTATGCTACACACGTAGTAGAACATGTTTTAAAACTTTACCATATGCCATGTTAATTATTTACAGACACGAAGACTACTGGATAGGGTTAGCAGAACCATCACAGGGGTTCTTGGTATGGGCGGACTGTACTGGTATGACGTATGAACGCAGAAAGGTTGAATCCTACAACGACAATGAAAAATGTTATGTAATTAAACATCACGCTCCATACATATGGGAGAGTAAAAAATGTGATGAAAGTAATTACTTTGCATGCGAAACAATCGTACTGGGTAATTATGACTAAGATCGTGCTCTCCTTCAACTTTTTATTCTAATTTGATTAGCGAAAAAGAAGTACTATAAATCAGTACTATCTTCCTATACTTACAAATAAACTTCGATATATGTTATGAGGCTTTAGTGATGAAATATTCTGTTATTATTTCAATACTAAAACTCTTTAGAAGGCCACAGGAACGATTCAAAAATCAATTAATCAATCAACCTAACAATCAGTTAACTTGGGGGTTGTGTGGCAAACTAATACGGGAAACGTTTTTGTAATTTCTCTTATTTCTGAACTGCGAATATATAAACAAACAAAAAACAAGAAGTAAGTTATTTTCATGTTTGCGGATCCTGCAAAGTCAAACGGACACCCCCATTGTCATTTCACTTATTTCTGTACTGCGAATTAATAAACAAACACAAACAAGAAACAATAAGTAAGTTATTTTCATGTTTTCGGATCCTGCAAAGCCAAACGAAAACCCCCATTTCATATAGGATTTTACTGCCAGAACGGGCAAAGTTCAAAGATAACCATATTTCGATACCCGATTCAACACTTGGGGTCTTCCTACATAGAAAAAAGTTTCTACTGACCAAGACATTTTGAATATACATGTTGTCGAATATTTTTTCTCTGGGTAGATTATAAGAGAGACTATAGTTTCATCTTTAAGACAAAAATCAAACATACAACAAAAGTAACTATATGAACACAGTGGATCAGTAAACAAACATACACAAAGAAATATGATATAGTCCGACATTACATCTTGTGTGAGTTAACAATAAAATGGAATGCAACATACATAATTTGGAAATTCAAAATGTATGTACAATATTATTAATATTCATCGCTGCGTTGAAGACCAAGTGTGGCCTTCGGCTGCTATCTGCTCTTTAGTCGAGTTGTTGTGTTTTTGAAATAGTCCCCATTTCCATTCTAAATTTTATGTTAACTGTACACCTTTATACAGGTGATTGTGATGAACAAATAACAACCGTACTGAATGCAAACAGGATGGGAAGTTATACTGGTATGTCGACAACAGACTGTCAAAGTAATTGTTCATCAAGTCCGACATGCTGGTCTGGAATTTCGACAGATGAAGGACGTTGTATGTTAATGGAATTTCGCACAGGTTCCGAGCCACTTTCGAATGTCACAATGTTTCGGAAATCATGTTTACAAGGTATGGTATATAAAGTAAAGCAACATGCAAAGGTGACATGTGGGAAAAAAACAATTAAAATATTAAATTGATTTTAACACTTTCGATTGAATTTACATACATGTTTAAGTGTATGGTAATTCATGCTTTTAGTCTCTTCATACATATAAAAAGAATATTAATTAAAATGTCTATTTCATAAAAATGAAGGTCTAATATAATAAGATATGAATAATATTCAATAGGATTTCATGTTTAGTGATTACTATCACATTCCAATATTTAGTGAACAATGAAATCGAAAGGAGAGGAACTCTACCAAAGGAATATCCACAAACTCATAAGTAAAAAAATGACAATGTCCTAGTTTTTAATCATTTTGTCAATTCGGGCCTTTTATACAAGTAACTTACGATAGGGTATGGAATTTTCTCATTGTTGAAAGTCCTTATGGTGACATAGAATTATTAATTTCTTATCAAGCAAAAATTCTGCAGTCTAATTGGTAAATTACCCCGGTGTAAATAACAACCCTTACTTGTTCACCCCAGGATAAATAAAATTTTGCCAAAATATACAAATATAATAAAATGTCCAAAAAACATTTCTCAAAAATAATGAAAAAAGGTATTTAACAATGCGCAGAAACATAGAAGTTGATAAATTTAAATCCCGGTTTACAAATGAGTAAAGGAATTATTCATAAGAAATAAATTCGTTATCTTGGTGAAATCAGGGCTGTACGGAATTTTACACCGTTGTTGAAAATTCTGGACACCCCTGTTTACACCAAGATAGCTAATATTGTCGTTATTTGGATTCTGTTTGATAGTCGTTTCATTGGCAATCATTCCATGACTTATATGATATTGTATATTGTCTATTCTTCGTTCAATCTGCATTGTCCTATTGTACTAGGACTTGGAGACAATTGGGGAATAAATTTACATGATGTGCATAATAAAAAAAAACAATTCATTTTCACAAAAGTGTTCTATTCAAATAATTTGTTATACAGTAAGTTTACTATTTCCTTTTAAGTTCGCGTAAAAGAAGAAACAGAGATGCCGGATTTACCAGATTCAAATCAGGATCTCAATCCGTTACTTGGATGCTCACTTGATACCTCAACATCGGGTAAGTTGTTATGAAGTTTGTAATATGCCTTTTAAACCCAAAAATGTTATATCTCTACATGTGTGACGTTTTCGTTCTGATCAACTGATGTACGTTAAAGCGCAATTCTACGTCAGAGTTGATGTAATCTATTCGGTCCCAGTACTTCAATATTTCAATTCTTTATGGTTGGATTAAATAAACATCAATAAAATACTAAAAAGAAAACAATGAATGAGGTTGTTAAAGGAGTATGTTCGATAAGGTCCTAAAATGGCCCCCTTTTTTAGCGTAAACTTCAAATTCGGATTTATTGACCAATATCACGATAAATTATAGCTAATACATTGACTAGATAGGATATAAGCCATTTTGTTGAAAATTTTACGTTTCTGCGTTTCATTATGACGTCACAAGTTGTACTCATATTGATTTTTGACCAAAAAATCAATGACAATGGGTAAATTTCCAAAAATTATTTGACAGGAAACATAGAGCGCATACGTCGACAACAAAGATCTTTTAAAATAATGTTTTTGAAGACATTTAACATGTCTTATTTGAATATTAAGCTTGACGACGCCTGCGCTCTATGTTTTCTGGTCCTTTATTTGGTTGAAATCCAGCTGATTTTGTCAAATTTCACCAAAATCCCTTATCTTGACCTTTTTGGGAAGTAAAAATCAATGTGTTAGAATTAAACTTTGACAAAAACAGCTCTGTTTAACTTTCTCACATGTCTTTAAGGCAACTTAAAACAATTATTGTCTTGTAACCATGAACTTTATAATTGGGGCCAAATATGGCACTTACCGAACTTACTCCTTTGATATATGCCTTTTTGTTCTTCTTTGTTAAATATTTGTTTGTTTTATTGTAATTAAGATTATAACACAATGTTGACTGCTGAATTCTTATTTCTGACATTTCTACCGTTTTCAATTTTCCTCGGAGTTCTGTATTTTTGTGATTTCACTTTTTTCAGTCATTACACTAAAGGATGGATAAGTGATATGTCAATTTATTGAATTTCAGTCATTGTTTACGTACAGTGACAATGTTGAAGAATGTTATATGGATCTATACAATATATCAATCCGAAGAAAGAAAAAAGTAAAATCACAAAAATACTGAACTTAGAGGAAGATCAATTGGGAAAGTCCATAATCACATGGCAAAATCAAACAAAACGCATCAAAAACGAATGGACAAGAACTGTCATATTCCTGACTTGGTACAGGCATTTTCAAATGTAGAAAATGGTGGATTAAACCTGGTTCTATAGCGCTAACCCTCTCACCTTAATGACAGTCTCATCAACTCTGCACAAATAATATCTAAATTGATAAATAAAGGCAACAGTAGTATACCGCTGTTCAAAACTCATAAATCGATAGAGAAAAAACAAATCCGGGTCACAAACTAAAACTGAAGGACATGATTAGTTAGGCGCATGCATATTCATATAATGCTTACCAAATATTCAGCTTGAAGTTCTAACGCAAACACAACCTGTCCAACATGGTAATCACAAAGAATCACATATGACAGATATCGGTGTTACGGTCATCATTAATGCATATACGTGCTGGTTGGTACTATAACTCTGTGATTTACTCTGGAGAGACATGGTTTTTTTAGTGCCTCAAGGGTTTAATATGTAATTGATTGATGGTTTCCTATATTCTTTTGTGACAATTTGACTTATTATGGTGTTTATAGTGTGTAGTGTGTGTACATAAGGATGCTCTTACTTGTTGGACGAACTGGGTTTCACTCCGCATGGAAATGATGCAATTCGATCAGTTTACTTCCTTTTTGTTCTTTTGTCTCATTCCAATTTCATTAACGGTAAATGGTTATCAGAGATACCAGGCTTATAATTTGATATGCCAGATGCGCGTTTCATTTACAAAAGACTCATCAGTGACACTCATATCAAAACCATTTTAATGCACCAGATGCGCTTTTCGACAATAAATGTTTCTTCAGTGATACTTGATGTCTAAAGTATTTGAACATTTTAAAAAACTTATACAAAGAACTAATTTAACAAAGTTATGAACTGAAGTAAACTTTTTTTGCCTCTTATTTTTCAATACACCGAATACATATATATATATATATTTCACTTATTGTGTTGTCACCTCATCTGTCTGTTTGTCTGTTCATTTTTCAAAACATATATTATATTAGGAACTACTTCCAAGATTACTTCATATCGTACACAGCTACTTTTGCATAGGTACAATTTGACCCAAAATTTGTAGTACTGAACATTTACTTTTAATATTCAGTACAATTTTGTTACCTTACAATTATTGTTATATTTAGGTACATGTATTTTACAGAACTTGAATTGTACTTGAAATCTTAGTTATACAGATTTATGGTTACACCGTTACATTTTCAGCAGTTTGTCTATTTCAAATAACTTAAAATTTGATTATCAAACAATGAATATTGCAATCACTGTTGGTATTATTTCTGTACCAAAATTTTTAGTACAAAACAAGTACTTTAAAAAACAGGTACCTAAATATTACAATAATTTTAAAGTAAAGAACTAGTACTAAATATTAAAAGTACATTTCCAGTACTACAGATTTTTAGTACAGAAATAGTACCTATGCAAAAGTAGCTGTGTATCAGCAGTATGGTAGTGATGAGTTGTAACTTTTAAACGCTTTTGGAATCTGCACACTTATTTCCTGTTTTAAGATACTTTGATTTACAGTGGAGATATGCATGTTAAGATTACTATCAGTAACAGACCGATATATAAACCGATGAATACACTTATAATTAGAAAAAAAACGATCAACCGACATTGTCTTTGGAACAAGTCATTTCTCCAACTAAAATAGACAAATTGCCAGTTGTCAACGATTTATCAAAATAATTGAAATATTGTCACTTGTATATCACCTAATGTTAACATTTACATTTCAGTTTTTACACCCTCAGTAGCTTTAGTCCAACCATACATGTCAGCTACCGATACATCTTGTCTTGAGTTTGAAACTATAACCGAATACGAAACAATACGCACCACTGAGACTTTTAATGTAACTGAAACTATGAATGTAACTTCAACTGTTAATGTAACTTACAATGTGATAGTAACAAGTACATCGGTAGAATCACTGACTACGAGAGAGATAGATTACAGTACGATGTTTACGTTAACTTCAACAGTAAATTACACTGAAACCTATAATTTTATATCAACAGTATACGATACAATATGCATGGTAAATTGTTCACATGCTTCAAATTTGTATCTTTCAACCGATGACCCCTCGCTTGTGGAAGCCATATCAAGTATGGAAAAAGATCTGATTGTCGATAAAACAACAACTTCAGCTTACAAAAGGACATTGAGTAGTGCGCCTGACGGTCGAACTTCATCATGCGTTATTGGAGTGGCGGGTTTAGCAATTTTGGTTGCACTGTTTTCTTACATTCTGCTGGGTGATTTACCATTGGTCGTTCGGTATTTCAAAGTTGCCTTTGACATTCGATGTCGTTGTCGCTAAGAACAAACGACCCTACCGGTTATTGATACCAGCACATCTTGCCTTCGTAGCTAACACAATAACGTGGGACCAACAAAGTGGCTCGAAAATATAGATATTAGAATTTCGACTCTGTTAGGATGTGCTTGCTTTGAACTGTGTGTGATAAAAACTTTATTAGAAAAAAAAACAGGCGGAATGAGAGAGTTAACTTTTCAAAAAAATCCTTCAAAAGTGCTAATATTATTGTTTAGAGTCAGCTGCTAACTGTGTACATTGTCCTTCTAGGAATTGCCCTATCTGAAGGGTTGGATTTATTTCTACATGTGGATTACGTTTCCTATGAGTGAATAATTGCCATTCCCTTTCTATAGATCAATCGCAGCACTTATTCTTTTTTTTCTTATCTTTTCGTGTTATAATTTTTACGTTAATCCAAGACCGATTCTTTTTTTTTTCGTTTGATTTACTCCTAAACACTAAAAGAAATTTAAGAACTTAATTCTTCGGAAAAATAAAAACCGGAACAAGTAAATTTGTTTTAAGACTAATAATGATTGTTTAAACGTCGGCTATATATGTGATATGAGTTGAGGACATAGTTTGCTTTAATTAGATAATTGTTTACATCAATGAAAGGCTGAAAATATGAAATGAATAAATCATTGGCTTTTATGGCATTTATAGGTAAACTGGACGGTGTATTTACATTTTGTAAGATGGAAACATTAAAACAAAGGTCACAGAATGATCTTCGTGAAATACTCGGCAAATTTCTAATTATTTATGAAACAATTCTTGATTCCTGCACGAGCTCTACATTTATAAAAACAACGGACACAATTTTGTGAATCTGTTCTCAATCGAAATGCTCATGTATTCTTTTAACCCTTTTAGTAAAAAAAGAAATAATTGGTATGAACATTTCTAGAAAATATAGATTTGCACATCCAAGTCGAAATTTTAGACAATGAGTAATTGAGGCTTAAGAATAAGACTGTCACTGTTGTTTAACTACGCATCGGATTATGACCAACTATGTAAAATGTAAAAATGGTCAAACGATAGAAAGTCGTACGTAAATGGACAGATGGTTAAGACTTCTTCTTTACTTTGGATCATGGATTTTTCTTGCCGTATTAACGTTTATTTTAAATGTTTTAAACGTGAACTGGAAAGATACATATTGTTAGTGGTACATTATTAGTTTTAGGTTTGTCAGTTATACAAAGTTTTGTTTTGGAATATCCCATTCAGACAATATTTAGTTTAATTTTTGGAGGTCATTCTAGGAAGGTTGCTAGTTCCGATGGTCAGCATCTGACTTTAATTTATATATTTACATATACAGTATTGTCAATAGTGTGATGAACACACCAATATGGTTGTTTTATGTTTAAATATCAAGAAATATAATTATCATAAAAGAGGTTCGAAAAATACCAGAGGGAAGGTCAAACTCATAGTTTTAAATAAAACTGTCAACGCCATGGCTAAAAATAAAAAGACAGACAGACAAATAACAGTACAGAAGACGCAACATAGAAAACTAAAGACTTAGTCGCATTATTGGGAGTATCACACACAATAAAATATTTTTTTTTTTTAAATAATCTTGTAATTTGAGAAAGAACTTCTATTTCTTCGTACATTTACGGAGTATGTTCCAATACAGTTATCCCTACTTATCGTTTTTATCTAAAAATAATTTAATTTTGGATGTAACACGTCTTCTGATTGGCTGACGTTATTTTGATATGAGCCCATAGACATAATTTAGTCATGTGACCGTGACGTCATCAACGTTTTTTTTCATGGTTTTCTACGGTTTAAAATGGAATTTAGAATTAAATTATAAGAAATGACTGTAATATTTTTTCTGTCTATTCGAAATAACATAAAATATGTGGTGCACACTGTTAAATAACCCGCTACGCGCGTTATTCAGTTTGCACCAAATTTTTTATGTTATTTCTTTATAGACAGAAAAAATATTACAGTCATTCCTTAAATGTCTTTTACCGTCAATCAATATGTAAATTAAAACAATAGATCAAAAAGTTATACTCAATATTTTTTTTGTTAATGGGTTATTCATTATCGATTACTACTAAACTCCTCCTAGGAACCAGGACAAAGAATAAAGAAAAACAAAGTTTGCAATCATTGAGGACACAACATTCCGAACGATTTTGACTAATGCAGATTTAAAGATCTGTAATTGGCGTAAACAGTACGTCATATTTCTAAAAAGTCATAGTTTTGTGAACAGTTTATTAAAAATCTATAAGTATGACCATTGCAATGATAATTCATGTCATCACAAAACGAATTATAGAATAGTCTAATACTTTCTTAAGCATAGATCAGGTGGAAACACAGTTTAAATTAAACAAAAGAAATGGAACTCTTTGATAGAGAAGGTAAAAAAGCAAAGTTGGGATATCCTTATTGTTTACATATGTTTCTATGGGATTTAAATGTTAAATAAAGGTTCATAACTTAGGATTTTATGCATCTTACATACTTGTTTTACATGAATTTTAATATGTAGCCTCGAAATATTTGTAAACGTTTAAATAGTAGTCAAATTTTCACAAAACAGTCGATTGTGGTAGGTGCAAATACAGTTGGATTTGTTTTGTGTGCATAAGCATGAAATCCACAGAAAATAATTCCAAAGAAAGATAACAGATTGACCATTTTAAAGCAATGATTTGCATCTCTGCCCCCGGCGACATTTTTTTATGGTGAAAAATAGGTACTAATTTCATCAACACATGATCACAAAGAGAAAGTGGAGTACACTTTTTGTATGTTTATGCGACTTTGAGTAGACTATTATGTCTTGCAAATGTATAAAAGAAAAATATTTCACACAGCACCTCGCTTCAAGTTCTATTATTTATATATATTATGCTCTTGTTTGATATAATAACATTTACAATTTACAGTACTAAAAAATAAGATAAAAGGGTCAAGTGAAATACTTTTCTCTTGAGTCTAACCAGTAGAAAATGTGTGTTTGAATAACAATTTTTTATTAAGAGTAGTTGACGACAGACATCACTGTTGGATCTTTGAAATGCATACATGTATATCTTCAAACAAAACTTCATTTTATGTGTGTGTTATCTAGGATAATTAGTCTTCAACCTCTGAAAAGTTTATTCTGCAATTCCACGAAATATTTAATAAGATTTTTTTTTAAATATTTTTGAACTTTCGAAAATTCGCATGCCAACCGATCCGATAATAGCTTTAAGTTATTCAGATGTATAAACGTCCATTAAATGATTCTAAATAGTTAATAGATACACTTATCTTTAAAATACAACTTTCATATCGAAAAGGATCGTAATTATGCTTTGTGGATATATTTATCTGTTTTAAGGAGCTAAATTGACAGCGTCATCCTTATAATGGCTTTCAATTTTACAATTATAAAAATTAGGTAGCGTATTGGGGAGATAATGTTGACGAAGTAGAATCCTGACTGAGATAATACCAAGGTCTAAGTTTATGTAAAACTAATGTTCATATGAAGTGACTACGTTTAAGTAGTATGTCCTTCACCATATACTATATGAAGGTCATTCTAGTATTAAATTACATCGACAATTCGAGATAAAGAAGTCATATAGTGTGTATTGTCAGATTAGAATTCGATATTGTTTCCCCTTCTAGTTATTCATACCCTTTAGAAATGTTATTAAATGTCTTTCTCTTTTAACTGCATCGATGATATCAAACACTTAATCATAAAGTGACAAGTAAAATACTATTATTGAAGGACTAGTCATTATCAATAGAAAAATTAAGAATAAAGTTAAACACTTGAATGATAAAAGAAAACACTAAATGAAGGTTTTTGTAATGAACATCGATTTATGTTTAAAATAAAACAAAATAAACAGCGATCCACGAATACAGCTAATGGTTATTGAAGGTACCAGGCGTATAATTTGATACGCCAGACGCGCATGTCTTCTTAATAAGACTCATGAGTGACGTTCAGATCGTTACAAAGTTAGAAAGCCAAACAAGTATAAAGTTGAACAGCATTGAAGACCCAAAAATCCAAAAAGTTTTTTTCAGATACGGCTAAGGTAATCTATGTCTGGGATACGAACATCCTTACTACTTCCAATAATTCATAATTATGCAAACAGTAAATTTATACAAAACATTTATAATTGATATGAATGTCAACACCAAATTTCTGACTTCTAAACTACAACTTATAACAATGCAATATAGTTGTTATCTGTTTGTTTGAAAACAAAGAGCTATAAAATCAATCAGGAACTATGAACATGGAAAAAATATATATTGTTGATTCATATACTCGAGTTTGTATCAATTTGCAGTTGTAGGTGAAAACCTGCTATTTTGGGCATACTCAATGCCCTTCTCGTAATTCATATATAACATTTGGTATTTAATGATACATGATTACAGGGGCTGAATTTTCGGCTCTCCCTTGACACCATTTGCGAGTATGGTCTTGAGGAAACGATGATAGTCCGTTGGAAGAGGACGATAAATAGCTGACCTGTGTTAAGAGAGAGCCATAGCTCTTGCACGTTAAAGACACCCTTGTAGATTTCGAAAAAGAGCAGGATAATGCCGCTACAAGGCATCACTCGCACCCGCAAAGTGGAAAGGGATTAATATAAGTTGCAAAAGTTGAAAGAATCAAGTTTCAGGCAAAAACATAACAAACAAATAACTAATGTGGAAATAACGGCCACAGTTCACTTAGAATGACAAGGTCTGACATGATTACAGAATGCCGACATAATTGATTTAACTGACAAATCTGTGCACTATTGGTAGCAATGGATGTTCAAGTTCCTCAAGGTTCAGCCTAATGCGAACGAGGGTTGTTATCTCCAAATACGTCGGGTCTTATTCGCATCACCCCCTGGTTTCAGAGGAGTAAAGATTAACAGTTTCTATATCATAACACTCTATATGTACGCTGAATACATAGGCCATACTATTATCATAAAACAGTCAAGCTCGAACTGGTACCAATTCAGAACCGGCCACTCAGACATGAGATGGCCTCAACAGAACTTCCTGCGGTACCGCAGGAAAGTAAAAACCTAATATGATCCGACGTACAATTACGGGCAACGATCATAACCCCTTAATCTTGCCACTTGAGTGTGTCTATACACACTCATCAGAATCCCCCCCTTTCCACAACCTAAAGGTCCATTTAAGTGAACTAGCTAAGGCATTAGTCTTTGTTAATGCGTTTGAATCTTGGACAATCATATTTTCCTTTTGTAATAGCTTTGTTATCATGGGGCTGTTATCCGTCCATGATATCCCCTTAGCAAGATTTGTTTTGGACGATATCACTTCTTTTGTTTCTATTATTCATGTTATATATATATATATATATATATATATATATATATATATATATATATATCATCATAAAAACGCAATATTTTAGCAGTAATACATCCACTGATAAACCGATCATGAATTATCATTGTTTACTAAAAAGAGTTATCTCGCCTTAACTGGCTTAGTTGAAAAAAAATATTCTAAAGCACATATATTTGGTACTTGTTAAACAAAATTAATATATAGAATGCGATAAATCAGGAAGTTTTCTTCATAGAGATAAACATTCTTATCAATAAAATTGAACATCTGTGTACAAATTCGGAGATTTTGGTAACAAGTAGACTGATTGGTCACTGCAAAAGTACAATGCAAGATGGTGGTATACCATGAATCTACCTAATTGCTTTGTTAATCTGTAATACGCACTAATATTAGTTTTCCTTTCTCAATTTTATTATACTCTACAAAGTTTACGAAAAATATATAATTTATGCTATTCTAGGCACCCCTTCGAAGTCGAGAACATTTGTATATTTTTATTTTCAACAAACAACGCGACCAAGATTTTAAAACCCAGAGTGTATAACGTACACTTTTAAAAATTAATTTATTCGTATCAATCAATATATAGAAAGTACCACACTTCCTGTACTGTCGGCAACAAAATGCATTCCTAGTAGTACTTAAAACTCGGATACATCTAAGCCGTCTGTGCAGCTTTTTGGAAAGTTCAAACTTAATTGAGATTATAAAAATTTTATATTTTCAATAATCTAGTTTAATTCAATCAAAAATTCGTGTGGGTGTGTGGGTGTTGCAGCCTGTAGCTCAATGCCATATTTGGCATGGCCATAGCGGCGCTCGCAGCATGAATCAGAATTTTGGAATTCCCGTATCAGCTAGAATAGAATTTTAGAATTCCCGTATCGGGCACTTGTTAATTTGCTGTCAACAAGAAACCAAGTGTTGTGCAAATAAGTTAAAATATCCAAAAAGAAGATGCCTAACAAGAGAAATGCCGTAGGATCGCCATCAAGGGCCATGGGGAAGAAAAGAAGAACGACCAGCAGGACAAGAGGAAATAAAGTGCAGCCCGAAGAAATTGCCCAAAAGAAAGACGGAGCTGGCCGAGGAAGACCTGCCAAGAAAACAAAAGAGGTCGGACATGTGGTGGCAGAAGTGCCTGAGGAAACTACTGATATATCATCAGGTAATGAGTCGGAGGAGGATTCACGGGCATTCCCCTCCTTAAGGCACGAAATTGCAAATAATTCCGTTCATTTCACTCCGTCACAAGAATCTAGCGTTCATGACACAGTGGGGGAACACATGTCTTTTAAAATTAAAGAAAAAATTTGGGAGGGAAAGTTTATAGAGCTTCATTCTCTTTTGAGAACGCAAAAAAGAAATGGAAGAGGTTGACGAGGGCGATTTGAAATTAAAAAGGGGGAAAATTTGCATAGAAAAAAGATCGTCGGGGGTTTATTTGTCAATAAATGAATGGACTTCAGCATTCCTGATTTTTATAAGTGTCTACATTGAGAAATACAGCACACGGACACAGGAATTGTTAAAATATATGCGCGATATAAGATTAGCGGCAACAAGGTCAGAAAACTGGGCTACCTATGACGAGCAATTTAGGCTAAAAATAGAAAAGAATCCAAATTTATCTTGGGGAAATATACACGGTGAAAATTGGCTATTACACATCACATCTCCCACGGTACATAACAGTGTGTCAGTGCAATCACAAATACACAAAATCGTGGTAATTATAACTCAAATCCTTGTTAAAGGAGAAGATCGTAAGGGGCCTTGTTAAATGTCCACGGACTTTTCAGAGCTCCCGAAAAAGTAAACTGATTTCATAGAAGAACTGTCTTATCAACGTATTTATTGCGACAAGTATTTGATAAATAATCTACCTAAACGTATTTATCTTGAAGTAATGGTAAAAATGAGTAACGAAAAGTCCTTTAATGAAAACTCGGCAAGTGACCAAACAACAACAAAAATGGCGTCATATGCGGATGCCACAAAAGCTGAAAATGATAAAAGTAAAGCTCAAAACAGTGACTTTGGGTTTTCTGCAGCCAAACCTGTATTTATATTAGAGACTGATCTCTTCGGTACTATAAAACCAAAACCTGTAGACTTTTTAAATCATGCAGAGTTGTACAGTGATATTGGCCAAGTAGTTGAAGAAAGCCATTTGAAAGGTCTTCAAAGGGTTAATGGAATGTGGCGGATTTATCTTGATAGTGAGTCAGATAGGGAACATTTGATAGCTAATGGTCTCACTATCAGGAAAAAACACATCCATGTACATGATAGAAACCCAAAATTTGTAGTTAAAGAACACATCAACTACTTACGCATCCGGATAAAAAATGTACCCTTATCTGCAGACGACAACCAAATTGGTAGATATCTTGAGACCAAACATAATCTCATAATTCACAACTTCAATCGTGAAAGACTACGTATCAACGGATTTCTTACCAACTGTCAAACTGGAGACCGCTTATTTATGGTAAGCCCAGTACCTGGTATACAGCTACCTAGATTCATTAGTATAGGAAAATACAAAGCGCTACTCATCCACAAAGACCAAATTGTAGTAAATCCTTATGCTAAATGTAACAAGTGTTTACAGACGGGACACAAACAGGAGACCTGTGACAATGACTGGGTATGTAACTCCTGTGGCAAATCAGGTCATAAAGCCAAAGAATGTCAACAACCGATGGACGATCCAACAGCAGATCAAGATCAGAATGCTGATTCGATTGTTACTGATAGTGTACCTGCAGCTGCTAACATTGATAACGCTAAAGATGAAACTAAAGATAAGCAACCCACAAGTGAAAGTAGTGATGATTCAAATGATGACAGCGAAGATGATGACCAACAATTGGTAGTCCACAAAGAACCTGAACAAATTACTGCGATCAGTGAGCAGACAAACAAAAAAGACAAAAAGACAAATGGAAAAAAATCAAACAAAAATAAATCAAACAAACAAAATCTTCCCAAGTCAGCTTCTGGACCCTTGGATCACTATATGAACTTTAAAGATCCGAAAACTCCAAGCCAATCAAAGGGGAAAAGGCAAGCAACAACGCCGACTGATGAATTACACAAAAGAGTAGTCGAGCCGACAAAACAGAAGACAAATCCCTAACCAGTGTCCTAGTTAACTTTAATGTACAGTAGTGTGATTTTCAATGCACAGTTTTTGTGCATGTGTATATATGTTAGTAATATTTTTATCTTATCTGAAAAATGTGAAAAAAATAATTCATTGTGTGATACAATATTAGATTGTATACACTCTGTAAAGAAAAATATATTAAATGTTGATATGAAATATTTTATTTATATGAATATCATGAAAACAAATGAATATGATCAAATAGTTGATTCATTGAAAGTTATTATCATCTTTTTATTAACCATGAATCAATTCAAAACACCTGTAAATCCCAATCTGAATGGTGTCAGTTTGATTGGTAAATTGACTAACTTTAGCTGCGTTCCATATCACTTAGTTGATGAAATCACTTCTTTGAAATATAAAATCCATGTTAATAAATGTGTCAATTCCTCACATACATGTACTAGGAATAACTTTAAAACTGCTCAAGATCTGCCATATACATTATCTCACTTAGTTCACCAGGATACAGATAGTATCAATTTCAACGATTGGCATATTAAAAACACCACTATTGCTTTAGGTATCCAAAAACTGAAAATTAGTTCCTCCTATATAGTTCACATATTTTTTTTACAAGCTACGTCCACATCCATGGTAACTACCACTCTAAAATACCTGAAAAGAATTGATACATACATGTATGTAAATAAAAGTTATGTGTTTGTTCTTTTACAAAATAGCTTATATCAAACACTCACATCAATAAACAACTATTTAAGTAGGTCAATCAATGTAATCATTAATGTAAACATGTATCTGCAACTATTTTTAATTGTTCAAAAATACTTTCTCTTTTTAATTTACATTATCGTCATACATGTGACATACCTAACTAAAAACAGTATAACTACAGTTATATTCATATGCATGCTGACCCGATTCCAAAAACCCCTAAATTTCTGGGTTTTCACCGTATCTAAAAATAGATTACTCGATAAAACAATTCAGAGATCAAAGAGAATCATGATAGAATCTTTCCTGATTATTGGAAAAGTGAACAGTGATTTGAATGATACATTTGTATATTTAAATACAATTAAGCTTTGTTATTCGTGTATGAGATACATAGTATTGATATGTAAACAAACAAAATTTAGCTCGAAAAGGGTTAACATAATCAAACCCGTTATTTATATTATGTTATACTGTTATAATAGTAATTTCTTGCAAATATATTTTTTTATAATGATATTTTTATTACTATATTGTGTCTTTGAAAAAAAGAAGTTAACCGTGCATTTAACCTTGTGTATTTACAAACATGTAAATAATGTAATAAGACATGTTGTTCTAATAATAGTCTCATTAACATGTACTATTAAGTGGGTTATTACACTAATTATGAGAACCAGAATTGTACAGCTATATTTAATGTATAAAATTGAATATTCCTTAGGTAAAAACAATGAGTGACAATATACATCTTATATCCTTAAACTGTCAAGGTTTAGGACAGAAAGAGAAAAGAGAGAGATTATATTTATGGAATAAACATCAAAAATGTAATATATTATTTATACAAGAATCCCATCTAATAGAGAAAAATGAACATATTATTAATAGTGAAGTAAAAGGTAAATTTTTTCATAGCTATGGAAGTTCCCAATCAAGAGGCGTTTCAATAATGATTAAAGACAGTTTAAATTATAAACTAATAAATGAAGTTAAAGATAATGATGGCAGAATTATTTTGCTCAACATTGAAGTTAACGATAACATTTTTACCTTAATAAATGTATATGCCCCAAACATTCATACTAACAGAAATAAATTTTTCAAAAAGGTAAATAACATCATAGAAAATAATCGATTAGGTATTTTAATTTTAGGAGGGGACACGAATGAAACCCTATTAAAATAGATAAGAAATCAAATAGCTCTCATAAATACTATAAACCAGTAAATAGCCTTAAACAGCTCATTAAAAAACACAAATTAATAGATATATGGAGGGAAATAAATCCAAACAAAATTCAATTTACATGGAGAAGGAAAAACAATACCAATATAACAAGCAGAATAGATTTCTTTTTGATCAGTCCAGATATAAGGCCACATGTAATCAATTCTGATATAAGACCTGCTATGATATCATACACTGATCACCAAGCCATTTCGTTAAAAATAAGACAAAATCACCATGGCAGAGGAAGAGGTTTCTTTAAAATAAATAATAGTATTTTAATAGATGATAATTATAAAAACCATATAAACAATCTTATTCTAAAATATAAAGAAAAGGCACTTACCAGAGATTCAAGAGATATATGGGATATCTTCAAATCTGAAGTAAGGGACATAACTGTTATGTATTGTAAATACAAGTCATCTGAAAAGAAAAATAAAATAAAAGAATTAGAAATGAACTTACAAAGATTAAATAATAAAATTAATCCTTCAAAAGAAACTAAAGATGAAATAGAAAAAATTGAAAAAAATCTAGAAAATCTTTATAAAGATGAAGTTAAAGGTGCACAAGTAAGATCTCGAGTCAAATGGTTAGAAGAAGGGGAAAAAAGCACAAAATTCTTTTTAGGTTTAGAAAAATCAAGACAAACAAAAAAAAATATTTCGGCATTGAAAGATAAGCAAGACAAAATTATAACAGAACCATCAGAAATTTTAAATTTAGAAAAATGTTACTATGAAAATTTATATAAAAGTACAAATCCAGATGTTAATAATATTAAGCAATATGTTGAAGAAACAAAGATAGATCATAAATTAAGTGATGACGAGAAAAACTCTCTAGGCGGCAGCATCTCAATAGAAGAATGCACAGAAGCCATTTTTAATATGAAACTAAACAAATCACCAGGTATAGATGGTCTAAGTGTTGAATTCTATCGCACATTCTGGGATAATATAAAAGAACTAGCTGTAGAAGTTTTCAATAGGTGTTACGAGAAAGAAGAATTAACAACATTACAAAAAATAGGAATAGTATCTTTATTGTACAAAAAAAATGACCCGCTATTCCTAGACAATTATAGACCTATAACTTTACTAAATGTAGACACCAAATTAATAGCCTATACTTTAGCCCAACGGTTAAAACCTGTTTTATCAAAAATAATAAATAGTGATCAGAATGGATATGTAAAAAATAGGTACATTGGTTTTAATATCCGACAGATTCAAGATATCATAGACTACTCTGAAACTTTTAATATAGATGGTGCTTTGTTATTTATAGATTTTTCAAAAGCTTTTGACTCGTTAGAATGGTCATTTATGTATGAAGCTCTTTTAAAATTTGGTCTCCCGCAGTCGTTTATTAAATGGGTTAAAACTTTATATAATGGTGTCAAAGGTTGTATGCTAAATAATGGGTGGATTTCTGAAACCTATAGCATTTTTCGTGGTATTAGACAAGGGTGTCCCTTGAGTTCGATAATTTTTGTTATAGCTGTAGAGATTCTGGCATGTAGAATAAGACAAGATACAGGTATTAAAGGATTTCAAATCAAACTTGATTCTAAAACACATAGTCTTAAAATATCACAACTTGCAGATGATACTACTCTCTTTCTTAAATCAAAACAAGAAATAAGCCTGGCATTAAATTTAATTGAAGAATTTGGAACTCTTTCTGGTCTAAAACTTAATAAGTCAAAAACTGAAGGAATATGGCTAGGTAAATTAAAACATTCTAAAGATAAATATGAAAACATTAGTTGGAATAAAAGCCCCGTTAAAAGTTTAGGTGTATATTTTGGAACTAATAAAATTGAATGCCATAAATTAAACACAGAAAATATTTTGAGGAAGTCAGAAAAAGCAATTTCAAATTGGAAGAAAAGAAAGCTTACAATGATTGGACGAATAACAGTAATAAAAACATTAATTATACCAAACGTAACCTTTTTAGCATCAGTAACTAATTTATCGAGAGACTTTCTAACACAATTTAAAAAATTAATATTTAACTATATATGGCAAAACAAAAATGAGAAAATCAAGAGATCTACCCTATGTAATGATTATCAGGATGGAGGTTTAAAAATGATTTATATAGATAGTTATATAACATCAATCTATATATCTTGGGTTAAAAGGTTAACAACAGAAGAATTTTCAAATTGGAAGGTTATACCCTTATATTACTTTAACAAATTTGGAGCAAACTTTGCTCTATTTAACATGAACCCTGAAAATATATATGACATACCAAATTTTAAAAAAATTATGCCAGAATTTTATTTTGAAATTTTAAAAAGTTGGTATAAAGTACATAATAGTTCAAAGATAAGCAAGGGGTTAAATTTCAAATGTATAAGACAGCAATTTATTTGGGGTAATCAATCAATTAAATTAGATGGTAAAAGTCTTGTTTTTCCAAACTGGATAGAAAGTGACATTCTTTTTATTAATGATATCATAGATAAACAAGGAAATATCTCCCAAAAAGTAATCTTAAATAAATTGAATGAAAAATCAAACTGGATAGCAGAACTTTCTAAACTGAAATCTGCAATTAAAAAGGAATGGAAACTCATGTTAAAATCAAATCAATCAATTTCAACTAAAGTTCAAATAGATAGAAATCTTTACTTAGAAACAAAAAACAAAGCCAAATCAATTTGCATTAAAAAATTAAAACCTAAAGATATATATAATTATATCAAAGGTATAGAGAGTGACACACCTATTGGTTTCATAAAATGGAAAAAAAATTTCAATCTAAATTCCTCAAATCAATTACATGATATATTAAACTTTACATTTCACCAGTTAATTGATAACAAACTAAAAATGTTTAGGTGGAAATTGATCAATTATATATTGCCATGTAAGCAACTGCTTTATCAATGGAAAATAATGAAGGATAATCAATGTCATATATGTCACCAAGTAGACAATTATAATCATTTTTTCAAAGAGTGTGAATTTTTACAAGAATTTTGGATTAAAGTTGGGTCATTACTAGATAAAATAAAAATAGGTACACATATTTTATCAATGCAAAATTTAATACTTGGATACAAAATTCATGACAGTTCATATTTTGATATTAATGTGTTGTTAACAATTGTTTTATTTGCTGTTTACAAAAGCAATTATGCATCAGAGTTAAAACACAAGTACATAGATGTATACAGGGTTTTTAAATTAGAATTCTTAGAATGGTATGAAAATAGTATACTCTTAGAAAGAAAATGTAGTAAATTTTTGAAAGAAACATTTAAATATATATAATTCACAACAATGTAATTCAATAGCTGAGGCGTACAAGTACTTATGATTGAGTAGTTGTGTGACAGAGAGTGTGTGTGTGTGTGCTAGTTTTGTGACCAAGTTTGTGTGTAGGCACATGTGTGTGTGTCTGTTTATGTGAAAGTTAAGACATTATACTCCATGTACTCGCAGAGCAATATTATGTTTTTCATTTATGTTTTATGTATACTGTTTCTCTGTTTACACGAAACGATTGTCAATACTTTATACAAAGTATAAAAAAAAGTCTCATTCTTTATCCATCATGTCCATGTTTTGACCATGTTAACTTTATACCATCAGAATGTCATCAATGTTTGATACTCATAATAGGCTAATGCATCAAGTTTCTCAGTATTCTGTAGCGCATTCAAGTAATCGTTAAAGAATACAAAACAGTTATTTCATTAAATTTAAAACTTACCAAATTAATTAAGAATATTCCAACATACAAGAATGAATAAAACGCACGTGTTCAAGATACATAATAAACATCTATACCACGTGACATACAATTAAAATAAGTAGAAAAACGTAAACAGAGAGAACGTATGTTTTCCGGATTTTATTGCTATGCAGTTTTTGTAAACTATATAGATTGTAATAATATATTAACCACTTATAATAAGTTTATCTTGTGAATCCCCTGGTTCATTTGATAATTCACACACAGGGATAAACCTATCTGGGATAGTTGTACCTTTTAGGGTATTTGTTAACAACCAATAGTGCAATAAACTGAATAATTATTAAAAAAAAAAAAAAAAAAAAAAAAAAAAAAATAACTCAAATGCAGCTACACTTTCAAACAATAGAACACATCAAAAATCAAGGTAACTAACTATAGTGGAAGTGTAAATATGTCATGTAAATACTATAATAATGGTAATGACTGTCCCTACTTCCCTCGTTGTAGGTTTAAACACATATGTGAAATATGCAGTGGCAAACACAGAAAGGCCCAATGTAATAACCGGGCCCAAGGAAGAAATAACAAAAAGTATTAATTTTTATTCATTGGGAATTACTCCTATAAAAGTATCAGTCTTGGAAAATTATTTAGAATTCTACCCACTTAACAATGTAGCACATGAAATTATATCTGGTTTCAAATACGGTTTTTCATTAAAATATTTTGGCTCTAGGGTACCAAGGGAGAGTTCCAATTTAAAAAGTGCAGTACAGCTACCCAAAATTTTTAAAGAAAATTAATGAAGGAAGTTAAACTTGGTCGCATAGCTGGTCCTTTCAGATACCCACCTTTTCCCACACTTTTTGTATCACCAATGGGGCTAGTGCCAAAAAATGATGGGGATTTCAGACTTATTCAACATTTATCCTATCCTGAGAATAATTCAATAAACGATTTTATTAATAATAATCATTGTTCAGTGCAGTACAATTCAGTGGACGAAGCAGCATGTTTGATTAATAGACACAAAACATTTGCCCGATTAAGTCAGTGTGACGTAAAAGCGGCTTTTAGTTTTTGCCTATTGCCCCGCACGATTTTGACTTGTTGGGGATAAAATTTCAGGGTGAATATTATCTTAATAAAATGCTCCCTATGGGGGCCTCAATAAGTTGTGGCCTGTGGGAGAAATTTTCAAAAGTTTTGCATTGGATAATACAGCTAAAAAGCGGAAATGATGATATCCTCCATTATTTAGATGATTTTCTTTTTGTCGAGTCGAGCCAAACATCAAAAGTTGGCAATACTTTGAAGTTATTCCAAGAGGTATGCAACAAAATAGGTATTCCTCTTGCTAGTGACAAGACTCCTTTGCCGACTACATTACTTATGTTTTTGGGTATAGATATTGATACACAGAATTTAATCATGCGACTTCCAAATGAAAAACTTGTCAAATTCCCACAAAAAATCAGAGATACCTTGGACAGTTCTAAAATAACTCTTAAAGATATGCAATCCCTTCTGGGGCTCCTGAATTTTACTTGTAAGGTAGTTGCTCCAGGCCGCACCTTCTGTCGCAGACTCATAAATTCAACAATCGGGGTAAGAAAATCGTATTACAAATTTCGAGTAAACAAGGAGATGAAAGCAGATTTAGAAGTTTGGTTAGACTTTTTAAAACAATACAATTGTGTCACTGTAATAACAGACAATGTATGGGTTTCAAATGAAAAATTAGTGTTGTTCACTGATAGTGCAGGGGGTCCAAAGGCGGGTATGGGATCTATTTTGCAGGTCAGTGGGCCCAAGGCATATGGCCAAAACATCGGGTTGAGACTGGAATCACCAGAGATATGACATTGTTAGAGTTGTTTCCAGTTGTAGCTGCTCTTATGTCCTGGGAATCCTATTTTGTTAACAAAAAAGTTATTTTTCATGTTGATAATCAGGCGGTTGTTCAAATCATTAATATGAAAACTAGCAAATCAAGTAGAGTTATGACTTTAGTAAGACAGATGGTTTTAATGAACTTAAAAAATAATGCATTAGTTAAGGCAATTTATATCCCTTCAAAACAAAACAAATTGCTGATTGTCTTCCTCGTTCTCAGTGGGGGAAGTTCAGAAGCCTAGCTCCAGAAGCAGACCAGTGGCCAACCAAAATTCCAACACAGATCTAGAACATTTAAGTCAGGTGGCTGATTATATTGTCAATCAAGATGTGTCCAAGAATACACAAAAATCATACAATTTGGCTCTGTCACAACTTTGTACTTTTAGATCATCTTATAAATTGAAACAGGATTGGCCGGTGCCAGTCAATGATTTGTTAAATTTTATAGCTTTTTCTGTCAGTACAGGGTCTTTCGGGAGGAACCATATCATCTTATATATCAGGAGTTTCATACCATCATAAAATTCAAGGGATACAGGATACTACAAAATTCTTTATAGTTGGAAAGGCATTAGAAGGAATAAAAAGAATTCAGGGGGGAAAACGTAATGACATTAGAGCACCAATTACAGTGCAATTGTTATCAGGTATGATTAGTTGTTTAGATAAAGTATGTAAGAATAAATATGAAGCTGCTTTATTTTCAGCAGTTTTTTCTGTTGCCTTCTTTGGTTTGGTAAAATCACTACTTCATAATTCAAGTCTGTTATAAATGGCTCCAACTTAACAATTTCTGATATTTTAGTTAAGAGAAAAGTCCTGGAGCTAAGAGTAAGGTGGTCAAATACTGACCAAAAGGGAAAGTATGTTACTTTGTTGATACCTGAGAACGGAAAAAACTACTGTCCGGTACGACTCATTAACGAATATTTAAAGGTACGACCTACCTGTAACAATACAGATTTGTTTATCCATTATACTGGTATGCCTTTAACTAGATACCAATTCAGTAGTATAGTGGAAAAAGATTTACATATTCTTCATATTAGTAAAAGCCATTTTAGGTTACATAGTTTTAGAATTGGGTGAGCCATGGAACTAGCCAGGCAAGGGGTCTCAGAGGAGGTAATTATGAGATTAGGCAGATGGAAATTGCATGCTTATTCTCGCTTTATTAGGTTACAATTTTTCTAGTTTCAAGCTACAGGTTTTCACAGGTTCCAAGATTTTATGGATTGTTGGAAGTTCCCTTGTTCATTGGGCCAACGTAGAGGCGAAGAAATATGGTAGGAACAACATACTGGATTGGGCAACCTGGTTTACAGATTAAAGATTTGGACTCCCTACTGGACGCAAAAGAAAATTTTTACCTTCTTCTCATTTTATAATAATTCACTGTGGAGCTAATGATTTGACAGATTTAGAATTGACAGGGAAGGGTTTAATGGAAAATGTAAAATGTTCTATCCTACGTTACAAGGCTTTATTTAAAAATGTTATTATAATATGGTCTTCAATTCTACAGCGCAGATACTGGCATTTTGTCCCTTTGAATGCGGGTGCATTAATCGAACAGAAGAGAAAAAGAGTGAAGTCAGTGGTCAAAAACTTTGTACAAGAAAACGGGGGGAAAGCTATATTACATGAGAACATTAGGGCAAGTGAAGTGTCTTTATACAGAACGGATGGAACTCATTTGTCACAAACTGGAAATCTAATATACAAGGGGGGTGGGGGGGGGGGGGGGTTGAGTCTTTCCTACGCACAACAAAATCAACTTTTCCAATGATTCAATAATGAAAATTTTGTGGAGGTGAGAACCCCAGTCAGATTTGGTAGCTGACTGGGACTCTCATGTGGCGGTCCAGGGAGACTGGTAGTGATTGGTGGATTATTTCACTCGGCCCTTGCTCTGGGCCTGACAAGTTCTACAATTTGCAGGTTTGGAAAATGTGGTTAGTGGTAACGGTGGGGTCTATAGATGGGTAACTCTGGGACCTCCTTACCTCATCTTATAGAGGGGAGGCCTACACCTGCCAACAGGTGGGGCACTTATAAATGGAGCATTGGTAATACGAGTGTTTTCCCCGGTCACTCCACATGGTAGGTGGTGGTGTAACCGTGTTTAACTACCAGGGGTTTTATGACACTATGTCAACATAGGTCATCTGATAGCCATTCTGTATAGGTAATCGGTAGTCACCCTGGCGCCTCAACAAAATATTATAAAATACTCTGTAGCCAAAGTAATGCCACAAAGTAAAAATGTATATTCTAGTCATGAAAATGTAAAAACAAGTTGGTGTAATAAAATGTATGTTTAATTCAAAGGATTGTTTTTGTATTAGCTGTAAAAGTTATAAATGAAAAACAGAGGATGGAACCTCTACACAAATGAGTATAATATACAGAAAGTCTGTATAATGTTAATTTTGGTATTTGTGAATTACTGTAAAACAACAGATAAAGAGAGACAACTCAAGATGAATTTTTAATCTCTTTGTGATTAAAGGTAGGTCTTCAACATAGTTTAGAAATACGTCAACAACTCTTGATCGTTGTTCTTCATCTCATTGTTATTCGTTCAGTATTGATATAGGGTCTTCTTCTATGAGTATTGCAATTAAATAGTTTTACGTCGAATATATTTGTGACCTAAAAGAACTAGATGCTAGAGCAGTGATATTGTTTGCCTTAAATTAGTGGAGAATAAAGGCTTTTTCCCCTGGAGAAGAATCCCAATTTGAAAACAACAAAACAACAAAACAATGGCTTAAAATTATTCCCAAAAAGACAATTTTTTTTCCCAAACAGTGCAGTCTCAGTAGTAATTGTGCATGAATTCAAACTGAAAAACACTCATTTATACATTTTTCATGCCTAAAATGAATATATATGCAGATTCGAGGGTCTATTTAAGTATCATCACTTACAAAAAGGGGTCTTATTTCAAAGCAGGGTTTGACTCTTGAAAGGGGGTCTGTAAATTGGAGTTTCATTCAAATGCATGGTTTATTCTAAATTTCCCAATTTGATGAAAATTACGAATATTTTCCAAATAAAAAAGGGTAGAGGTAGTTTTGAAAAAAGCAAACAATATCACTGTAGAGTGAAATTCCATGTGGGTGTATATAGATGCATAGTTGATTAATTCCGACTAGAATTAAAAAGATTGTGTCCATCAGCTCTGTATATAGTCTTTAGATAAGAATGCTAAATGTTCCTTTTCATTGTAGAAGGAAATAGATCAAGAGTATTTGAAATAAATTTAAAAATTCATGGAGTCTCCTATCTGGATAATATGCATGTTTGTCTGTAAAAGTTCTTAACAGTATATACCACATATTTGTTTTGTTTCTAAAAATAGTTGTGGGAAAGCCCATAGTTCGTGCTGACATGTAAAAGAAATGTAATAGTAAAATACAAAGGTACAATCCTCAATGTTCACATTTCCGTGTTAGATGATGATGACAATCAAAAATATTATAAACAAAACATGTATATATACAACATTATCGCACTTCAAAGTAAAATGTGTACCATGCTTTGTCTGCTGCTTCGTGAGATTATAAAGTAATTTAATAATTGTGTCAAAAGTGCACATAATTCCCTTATTTGCTCTAAGTTGACTTGTTGGTAAACTAATAGTCCTGTCCATGAGCTTTAGTGAGCTATCTGAATAACCTATACCAATAGTAATAACAGATCATATGTTGAGATTGAAAATATCAACTCAGCTTTGCTTGTATAATTATATTTGCTTATATAACTATATTAACTATATTTGCATGAGTCAGAAAATTTAGGGTTAGGCATGATTTGTATGATTCAAGAACGTAAACATGAGCTCTGTAGATATCTCAAGATCAACTGACTTGATATTTAATACAAAAATCAAATATCGAATTATAAGCATATTACACATAAACACATGCATAAAGTAAATAGCTAGACAAACATGCATAAATTAAAGCAAGCAAGCTAACAAGAAAAGAAACGCAAATTGAAAGCTATATATATATACATGTAACTGAGTAACTCACTCATGTAAAAAAGAATTGGTATGAGTCAATGAGACAACTCTTCACAAAAGACCAAAAGGCAAAGAAATCAATAACAATAAGTCATCGTACTGCCTTTAACAATGAGCAGGGCCCAAACCGCATTAATAGCTATAAGTCTTTTTACTGCCTTCAACAATGAGCAGAGCCCATGCTGCATTAATAACAATAAGTCACTTTACTGCCTTCAACAATAAGCAGAGCCCATACCGCATTAGTGAGTAATTAAAAACCACAAAAGTCAAACGAGAATACTGTAGGCATACATTATGTATTTCTTTTTATAGTAATTTGACGAATTTGCACTTATTGCCCTCGTGTGTATCTTGTGTGTAATAGCGCTAGGTGCGTCTTCCAAACGACTGCATGGTTATACAAGATATTGTACATTAAAGCAGAGACATATAAAAAAGGCCACAGTGCGATCATATTGCTCATGTGAAATTCAAATTAAATATATGACATCAAATTATAATAATAAATAATCCTTTAAGTAAATCTTATCTTTATCACTATCATATTATAAATCTTTTTCATTATGTCTAAGACAAATATCAATTAGAATAATTATACGCCACAAAACATCAACTTTTTTATAAATTAAACATACCAAGATTAATGTTTGACGAAATCTGCAAACTGATGGAACCAGGTAATGAATTCTTTAGATCAGTGGTTCTCCTTCTTTTGAATCGTGTTTTCCTTGTGCATCTTGTGCCGCGTGGAATGTCTAAATGGGGGCTTCTGGTGTGAAGTTTTGTTCTACCATTAAATTGATCACCGGTCAATGAATCACTGACAAATTGGAAGCTGTCCCGGTCATTCGTGCATTGTATAAGTTTTATGGCAAAGATTCATTAATTAAATTGTGTAATGATCTTTACACATTCAAACATGTCGAAAGCAGCTGGATGTGTTCCTCGTGTTGATGGCATCGGATCGTGTGGTGACAGTTCGGTTTACCTTTTAATTTCGTCATTTGCTGGCCCTTGCAAATGAAAATCCTTTCTTGTAGAATTACCTTGACTCTTCGATAGTTTCATATCAAAATATTGAAATATGATATGCGGATGTCAATGATTTTTTACGATTACATTTTTTAAAACTTTTACATATCTGGCTACAAGAGTGGCTAGTGCAATGTAATGCTGACGAGTCATGAGACGTTGATTGGCGGGAAACAAGAACCGGATCCGAATGATGCAGTAATCATTTCTCTTTTATTAAATTGGTTTATCTTATAAATGAGATAAACCGTAATATATAAGAACGTTTGTTCTGTTTCTTATGTTGTACATGTATAGTGTCTTGTTCGGTGTAAGCCAAGGCTCAGTGCTAAAAGCCGCACTTTGACCTATACAGTAATCTTTTACCTTTCATACAGTGTGACTTGGACTGAGAGTTATCTAATTTGCACTCACAGGAACTTCCATTTCAGCTGAAGCTTGCCTACGCTTGCGGAAATTTCTCGTTGTGTTGAAAACCTTTTGATGGCCATGGGATATTTTTAACTCTTTGGTTTGGTTGTCGATTTGACATATTCCAGGTTTCTTTACAATTTTAACTTTTATGGCAACTGAATCCGTTGATAAAACTTTTGACAATAATTATGCGCAAAGTTAACTTGAGACAACAGTGGAACATTCTAATGACATGTCATATAAGTAATAAACAAGAGTGGGGTTCAAGTTATCACCGATATCCCCACAAGCAGCATCTAAGAGACAATGCTTCTGGTTTATACCGTGAAATGCTATGGATGGTTAAATATTTTGCCATAGTTTAAAGGAATATATTATCAAACTGATTATATATTGAAAAAAACTTGTTACATGATTGCAGTGTTATTTCGTTACAATTCGAATCGGGTGTTCACTTGAATGACGATGTTTATACGAACAAACAAACAAACAGAAAATTTTAACTTATTTTGTTTATTTCAGAAAAAATTTAAAAAATAAATCTATATGATAAAGAATTAATCATAGATATACGCATAATAAAATTTTGTGTCAGACACGCGGTTTTTTTTCTACAAAAGACGCTTGAATAAAAAAAAGTTCAAATAGCGAAATAAAGTTCAAAGTCGAAGTGCATTGAAGACCACACATTCCTAAACGTTTTGCCAAATAAATTTAGGATAATTTATTTCTGAGGTAGAAAAACTTAGTATTTCAAAAGGTTCAAAGTTTTGTTAATAGTTAATTTATGTTTGGGACCACATCAATGATAATTTTCATGAACATTGACTTTACATAAACTATCGCACCAATGACATGTCATGCCAGCAAATAAAGGAGTGCTGACTAATCAGATGGTACCGCCATCGATGACAAAACTCTAAGCAGAGGTATGGCACAAGCTGTTGTGAAAAATTGTTAATTATATCTGGCTTATTATTTAGTTTGTTAAACTCCTTTTGCCTACATAAAACTAGTTGCTATTGTTTGAAAATTCCATGCTTAAATTTACCATATATCATGCTAAATAACCCGCGTACATTCCTTTAATATGAATCATTTTTGTCACAATCTGTTATAGAATAAATCAAAAAGTGGTAATAAGACAGCAAAACAAGAAACCTAAAGAAATCTAAAGAAACACGGTCCTCTGAAGTAGACAAGTATAGTTAATTGTGTTTGATATTCGACAATGAAAATTTCTATCAGTGACAAAACATACTTAAACATCCATCATGATCAAAACATTCATCATGATCAAAACATCCATCATGATCAAAACATCCATCATGATCAAAACGTGCAATTTTCAAACAAAAAATAATTTCCTGTATAATATTAAACCGTTCTTTGTAGACAGTAGCGATGAACATTATAAATTAATTCAACCAAATCATTTCCAGGAACAGCAAAGACATTTAGATATGACATAAAACAACTACTGACGAAATAAATGACTTCAAACAAACACATGATATGAATATATGAAGCTTAACCAAATTCAAAGCTCAACCTTTCATTTTAATGTCAATTGTTGAATAAAAGAGGGACGAAAGATACCAGAGGGACAGTCAAACTCATAAATCGAAAACAAACTGACAACGCCATGGCTAAAAATGAAAAGGACAAACAGACAAACAATAGTACACATGACACAACATAGGAAACTTAAGAATAAACAACACGAACCCTATCAAAAACTAGGAGTGAGAATAATCGATGTACATAAATGAACACATATCTAAATCAGTACACGACAAACACTAATCTGAATTAAATTATAACAAAATGAATTTCAAGAGACAGCCATTTACATGCAGAGGAAATTACTTCGACTTAAAAATGAATCATATAAACAAATGTGATATACATGTATTTTTGTGTTTTCAGTTGCTTTTTTTCGGGGGGAGGGGGGTCATGTAAGGATAGTGTGTCATTTATTTATATTTATTAAAGACTATTGATTGTTACTAAGAACGAAGTATTAAACCCTTCGATTTAAATCATATTGCTCGAAACTATGATACCATAGGATTATGATTGATTAATGTTGATAGCATAATAAAACAAACATTTAGAATTTGAAATTATTAACGTACATGCAGAAAATTAAGTATCACTGTGTTTGGATTATCTCGCCTTGTTCTCATAATTTAAATTTTATAATAATAATGCAATATTAAGTGTTGACGCCAAATTAACATAATTATAATCAATTTATAATTGAAATATTGTGATCATCAGTCAAAACGCGCGGTTCATTACATGTATTTTAAACAATGAACACGGGTGTCATTCGCTTTAACGAGAGAAATGATCGTGAAAGAATATTTAACGGGCGTCATGTATTACGAGACGATCGTTAAAGCTCTGGAACCGGATCGTGAAAGACATTAAATCGAGTAGACATATAAAGATAGTAAATAATCTAACGTTATTAATTACACAGACAAATTTACGATTTTATATTTTCTTAATCTATCCCCCAATAAATTAATAGAAACTCTTAATTTAAAAGATTGTTCTATTTAATTTGAAAAGGTAACTGAATACATGATTTTACAATTTCTAAATTTGATACATATTACACGCGCTGTCGTTAGTTAAGCAGGGTATACACAAGAAATTTCGCGGTTATGCAGTTGTCAACTTCAATTCTACTGGCTGCCTTGCCATCTGCTAAATAATCAAGTTTGCCGTACACAACCCAATCAAATTGTCCCCATAGAAGAAAACTTCTTACAACACATCTGACCATGACCACTTTTTATGAACCATTGACAATCTTAAGCGTATTTGACACTTCTACTAAAACCCTTATTATTACAGACATTTCACAAATATACTATTGTAAGTAAAGCAGACGAGACATTTCAGCATTTGCGCTCTGGTATTCTTTAGTCTGTATTTTATAGTTATCTCATTTATGTTGAATTAAAAAATTATAATATCTAAAATGTTCATTCTTATCAAAATAGTTACAGGCTTCAACCAGTTGCAAGTATATCAAATGGTTAAAGAAATATTGATTTCTGATTACTAGTATTAAGTCTGGTCACGCATTATCTTTCACGATCGAAAACTTTCTACACCGTCTACATAATCATGCTAGCTTGGTCAAAGCATGATAACATTTTTGTGCGGTTATGCTAACTGTATTAGGTATATAATTAATGAAACGTTTAATACACAAGTGTCCTAGATTTCACTACGCAAAATTCACATGTTTACTTCGCCCACTGACCGCGTGTTTGATCCTCACTCTTAAGGTGTCTGCTCCGCCTTCTAATCGTGTAACCTGATGATCGATTGATTTTCCATGTAGTGCCTAGTTCATGTGTGTTTATGCCAACTAAAGATGAAGTCTGGTAAAAGACGATTTGTCGATACAAGTAATGAAGAAATCGTACAAAAACGTATAAAAATGAGTGCTGACAAAACAAGGGAGTATTTAAAAGTAAATAAAATGAACCCAGGATTTGAACATGATGACACCTTAAATCTAGATGAAGTATTGGGTCATTTTTATATGGATATGCGTAAAGCTGATGGAAATCTTTATAAAACAAATTCACGGCAGTGCTTGAGATACACATTAAACAGATATTTAAAGGCTCCACCGTACAATAAAATAATTGACATTGTGAATGATGAAAGTTTTAGCGCTTCCAGAGAAAATTTCAAAGCGGCCATGACAGAGCTTAAACGCATGAGATTAGGAGACGTCGAGCATTATCAGTCTATTGACGAAGATGACAGAAGGAAAATGTATACCTCAATATAGTTATCACCAAATACTCCATTTGGACTTCAAAATAAAATTCAGTTCGATGTTCGCCTATATTTTTGTCCACGGGGAATGGAAAATAAGACAAAATCCACGTTTTCTGTAAAAAAAAAATATCCGAAGACGCGACTAAAATATGTTAAAAGATGAGTTGACAAAGAAATTATCGCAGCAGTGACAAAGAAAATGCTTCTGGGATAATGCAAGGAAATTCAGGTCCTGCATATTGTCCCGTGTACTCCTTTGAAAAGTATGTAAATAAATTAAATCCAGAGTGTGACAAACTGTGGCAGAGACCAAAAGATCAGTTTGGTCATGGTATTATAACATTCCTGTGGGCGAAAAAAACGTTTTGCAATTTCAAGTCATACATGAGCAAGTGCAACTTGTCTGAAATTTACACTAACCATTTTATCCGAGCTATCGGGGCTACTGTTCTAGCTACAAACTCTTATTGCAATGCACAGATCATGGCCGTAACTGGACATAATACAGTAGCATCCCTTTCTTTGTATCAGCGGGTTGATAATGATGATAAGATACGTATGGGACAGACGTTAGAGAAAGCATCACTGAACCTACTAAAGTATTGGCCTTAACTGCTGGTGAAACATCAATACATATTCGTGCTTTACCAAGCTCAGGTTGTATAGTGCCTCTTAAAACTTTAGCAATTGCTCCTTCTTCTACATTTCTTCCTCTACCGAATATTACAACAGCCAGCACCACACTTATGAGTACATAACGTAGTTCCTTTACTTATAACGTTGGACAAAAGACTCTGTATACTTCTGCGAAGGAATACAAAGCTCCGCCGTTGCCATTTAGTGGACCTTTGCCATGCAATACGTTTAAGCCAAGTACAACCAACAAGGAAACAGCATACAGTCATTTAATGATTCATTGCAAGGTGTTAATCTAAATGAACTGTTACTGAAACTGCCGTAAACATAAATCATATTACACTTTGTCCACAAGTTTTCAACAACTGTTCCGTAACCATTGTTTATATAAAAAAAAAGAATGACTTCATTTTTAGAAGAACAGATCTGATAATTCTAGAGCATATTTTTATTTACCGTTCGGTGTAATGCGATCGGGAGCATTTCACTTTATCTCATTCCATCTTATATTAGTTTTTCTTCTTAATATTTTTAATGGTTTTCTGGACGAAAAACATTTTTATTTTAATCTGTTATTACTTTTACGCTTGTATAATATAATACAGAGATGTATCATAAATATAGTTTATTTGAATTTCTCTAGATTGATAAAGCCCTTGATTGCGTCATACATGTATATACGTCAACCAGTGGAATTTTCCACAAGCAGACCGAATAACAGGTCAACTTGCCTTATATAGGACAATACACGAAGGTTATCACAAGACAGCGTGTACCTTACTTTCTTCTTTTTATAGACCACATGATTTTAGGTCAATAGATTGGACACATGGGTTTAAAGGTCAACATATTACAACGCGATTTCTCATTTGTTACAGGCACATGTTTTGTAAGAAGGTTTCTTCTATTGGGACAATTTGATTGGGTTGTGTACGGCAAACTTGATTATTTAGCAGATGGCAAGGCAGCCAGAATTTAAGTTTAGAACTGCATAACCGCACAATTTATTGTGTATACCCTGCTTAACTAACGACAGCGCTTGTAATATGTATCAAATTTAGAAATTGTAAAATTATGTATCCAGTTACCTTTTCAAATTAAATAGAACAATCTTTTAAATTAAGAGTTTCTGTTAATTTATTGGGGATAGATTAAGAAAATATAAAATCCTTTAAAAAGTTGAATTCTCATACTCTCTTAAATTGTCGAAGGAGTAGATAAGACCTTAATTTACACTTTAATTTGTGACAGGGAAAGAATCATTCATCTATTAAACAAACATCCGTTATATGTATGTGTTATATAAGACATTCGTCTGTCAGACATCAGTAAGTGCGTCTACTTCATTTAGTCTATGGTGGACAGTTTCCTCTGTGCCAAACATAAGACGTCTTCATTTTTTTCAAAATAACTTCCAAAATAAACTTATTTTGAGATTTTGTAATTACATAGATATAGGAAAATGTGGTGTGAGTGCCAATGCGACAACTCTCCATCCAAATAACAATTTATAAAAGTAAACCATTATAGGTCAATGTACGGCCTTCAACACGGAGCCTTGGCTCACACCGAACAAAAAGCTATTAAGGGCCCCAAAATTACTAGTGTAAAACCATTCAAACGGGAAAACCATGTATATATTTCGGTATGCGTATAAACTTTACCAAAATTGCATTTTGTTTGAAGACGTTTTTAACATATTTATTGAAAGATGTTGGTGTGTGTCAAATATATTAATGTAAAACTCGTATTGCATGCAACTGAAATATACATGAGAAGTTAAACTACCTATAAAACCAGGTGTAATCCACTATTCTTAGAACTTGCCTGCACCAAGTCAGGAATATGTCAGTTGTTATCCATGGCCATATGTTTTATTTGTTTGATATTTTGATTTTGCCATTTACTTAGGGACTTTCTTTTTGAAACATTCCTTGGAGTTCTGTATCTTTTGTCATACCGGTTTTGTCAAAAACCTTGTTTCAAGTTAACTGTTTATACTAACTTATCTGTTTATAAATGAATTAACTCATCATAGATACCAGGCTTAAAATATTGTACGTCAAACGTGCGTTTCGTCTACAATCGACACGTTAGTGACAATTGAATCACAAAAACTAAAATGATTTATATAAAGTAAGAAATATAAGAGCATCAGGATCAATAATTGTATAGTGTCCAAGTACAGGTAAGTTAATCTGTAACAGTTTTATTTAAATTGTGTAGTTTTTTAAACAGTCAATTTACACGTGTAACCAAATTCATGATAATTCATATGAACACATTAGTGCTGACTACTGGACTTGAATCGACCATTCCATGTAGTTATTAATAGGTCTTAATATACCTAAATTTTATACTTTTAAAGTGGCTGTTCAGGAGAACACACACACTGCCTCGATACTTCATGTCAAGCATCGTTATTTACATATCTTTCTTTATTAGTACAAATAAACTTTAATAGACACATGTCAAAACTGCATTAATTGGTATCCGTGTTGGATAATGTGTTGGACTTTTCTTAAAGTTCACGTTTTCTTTTACGGCTTTTTAAATTAGTATGTGTTAAAGTAAGTAATAAGTTTCTAGACCGTTATTATACTGTTAATATAAAAGTATCATCCGGGTTCTATGCGTTCATGTATAATTGAACAGAGAAATGTTAAGATACATTATCAAAAGCTTCTCAAACAAGATTCAGTTATCCGTTAACAAAATCAATCCTTCATTTACAACATAACGTAAATCAAACGGCTATTCACCTAACCTTAAAAGTAATATATGAAAGACTTCCGTGTTTCCATAAGCAAAAAATAAATATCAGAACAAATTTTAATAAGCAAAATCTTGGTTTATAGATTTTAAATAGAAGTAATGGAATACATTAACAAATGCATCTTTGTACTTCCTAGTAACGATAGCATAGCCTAGGCATTGACTACAACTACAGTATCTAATACGCAATAAGTCTGTGAATAAGTAACACATCACCTTATGTATTAACTATACCTATAGTCTGCCCACTAACTTTACCTATCAACATTAGACTAGCAACACTAACATTATATCTATTAACTAAATCTACAACCTACTAATTGAGAATGGAAATAGGGAATAGGTCAAAGAGACAACAATCTGACCAAAGAGTATAAAACAGCAGGAGTCCACTAATGTGCCTCCAAACTCAGCAGATTGTCCCTTTACATATCATTGATCTGAATTGTTTAAATATATGATAAACACATCAATATATGGAAAGTCCATATCGCATATAAGCCCTCGTGTCCTTCGGTCCTCAGGATTGATATTGGTAGCTCGTGGTGATAAAGCATGCGATACGGATTTTGCCATGCATTATTCTATATGTATCAAGTATAAAAACCTACAGTCTTTGCCAACTACAACTAACACGGTATATCATACATGGAAAGACTATGTGTTGAATATACCTATAGAATATTTATTAAGTTCACCTTCAATCAATGTCAAAACTACTGATACAGCTTATGTTTAAACCAAACATTCAGTTAATGTGTTTACCTAACTTACATTGTATGTATTAATTACACATACTGCCTCTGTTCTAAGTACACATACAGCCTATGTACAAACTACACATCGAGCATATGTTATCACAACTTATACAACCTAATTATTAAATACACCTGCAGCCTATGTTATATTTACACTTACAACCTATATATTTGAAAACTGGCGCTGTAATAACTAATTCACAGTCTATGTAGATGACTAGTTTACATACTTTAAGAACTACACTAAAATAGTTCATAGTTTATAATATATGGAAAATCATCGACAATAGGTTTCAGAATGTTTTTGACAATATCTTTATTTATACTGCATTGTCTCTAGTCAAAGAATAGGACTTCAACTGTTGGAAGTTTTCGATTTATAATATGAACTTTAAGTAAAGGCTACTCTACGATATGTTTTTTCTCTAAACTCATCTTTAAATTTGTCCCTTGCCAATAGTATAGGGAACACTTATGTAATAACCAGTCGTAAAATAAACCCATAACTTAAGTTAAATGAGAAAAAAAACATGACAGAATTACAAATACATGTGTTATGTCTGCTAGCCTAGGCCTATTTCATCAGTCAAAAGATACCAACTGTTATAAGTCATTTGACATATTTTACGGGACTTTTCTTATATGAATGCTAAAATGTAAAATGCTAAGTGTCATAAATAGTGTGACAATTCTGTAATGCATGCTGCAAAACAATTATTCAGCACAATGTATTCGTTCAATTCTTGGAAAAGATATATAGATATATGTATTTATCAGGAGATTTTTTTTGACAGTCATATGTGTAGGTCATTTTTAAATTGTCTTAAAAATGTAAAGTAATAAAAATTTTAAAAAATAGGTTGAAATTGAGAGGGGATCATATATACGGGGGGAAATAATTCAACGGTGAATGTCGAAATTAAAACAAACAAACATCTACTTTGTATAGGAATACTTCAGATAAGATCATAAGTGGAAAGGAAATAACAAGGTATTCATTATAGTCAGTATTGAAAAACAACAGTAAGCCCGCTATGAATGATAACTTGGCCAATTTGTTCCGGCATACTCCACCTAAAAGTATTGAGTGTGTTCCCTTCACGGGTTCGGTTTCTCTGTTGATTTGTTCCAATATCTTTCACAAGGTATATTGATTGCATTGGAAAATGCGTGCATATTTGTTGCAAATGAGTCGTTGAAGTATTCAATTTAATATAAGTTATAAACATGCTAAACATGATAAATTAACACACTTTTAAAAGATTTATAAACGTCGTTGATAAAAAGTAATGGCAAAGTTTTCTCCCATTACTCCTGCATCATTAAGGCTATAAAGCATTTTACAAAGTCAATACAAAATATCGTAAATAAATTTTGTGAAACACAAATGATCCTTAGTATTGGTGTACTGCGACGCGTATAAGACGATATCACAACACTATACAATCGCCATACACTTTTTTTTGATAAGATCTTTTGGTTTTTTGCATCTAAACAAAACTTTTAAAAGATGTATATTCATTTAAATCTGAGGGGCTTGGTGACAGAGTTGTCTAGGTTGTATCTACACTGAAGTTATAAGATCGAATCTTGCACAATAGTGCTAAAAGTTACGATAAACACCAATCAATCAATTTAACCTGACCCATAGCATAGGTTGGTCCCCTCCGTAAAACATTCAGTATGCCTTCGGATTATACAAATATTAATGTCAAGAATTTCAATAACGGCTGGGAAACAGACTACCCATAGGATCACATTGAAATACGGAAATATGAATACTTATAACTGTTGTTATTGAAGGATTTGAATTGGAAGTATTTCATATCGATATAAGTATAAGAGGTTCACATATGCATTCCAATTGACGGACATTAGATAGTATCAATAATAATCTTTTCAAACTGCCCGCATAAGAATTGTCCGTGTGTGTTTTTTTGTTGTCTCATTTTATTGTACAATAATCCTCATTCGTGCTCTCCAAAATAAAGCGATGCATTTATGTCTTAAATTTTTTGAAAATTATAGTTTCATTATAACTGTTTAGCAATTAATGGTTCGTTGTTTGCATTAATCTATAGTTGTACAACTTGTCGTTGTATGTGACAGGATCAAAACAGTCTATAAAACTAACAATTATCTCAGCTTTAATTTGTTATCAGCGCGCAATTTGTTTCAGTATTGCTGTATATTTCAGATCAGTAAATATCAACGGTTCAGCAATTTTTGTAAGATGTAAGAATCAGGCGTTGTTAAATGAAAAATTGTCAACTGAATATGTGAATTAAATATAAGCATGATGTGTATTTATTTAAATTGGAAACTATATGCCCGATTGACTTGGGAAAGCATTTGAAATACAATAATGTTTATCATATGAAAATCCTTGCAATGTGTTGTATATATTTGTCTATATTTTTTATATCCTATTGTTGTTTAAACATTTATTTCGGTTTAAAATTTTGTTTTGTAATAGCTGAAAGAAATTCAAGGTGACGGAAACGAGTATATGCGCGTCCAGTGTGATAAGTGGTGTTCTAACTAAATTTCATGTCAAATCAAATACAAAGTTGAAGTGCGTAAAAAAAAAAAGATTACGTTTGTGCGGCTAAGATCATATTTACACGGACAATATCAGGATGGAGGAGTTTAAGAAATTATAGTGATTCAAATATTCTCTACTGTACTGGTGATAACGTCGTTGGCATCAATTGTTACCAAAGGTACCAGGCTTATAATTCTGATACGCCAGACGCGCGTTTTGTCTACATAAGACTTATCAGTGACTCTCAGATCACAACAGTTAGAAAGCCAAACAGGTACAAAGTTAAAGAGCATTGAGGACCCAAAATTCCAAAAAGCATTGGTTGTGTAACTCATTTAAGACTTATAATGCACTCATTAAATATCACTGATATGATAATAGCTGTAAATTAACTCTTTATTTAATGTTTAGATAATTAGGAGCACTAACGTTACATTCTACTCTACTAAAATTGCCTTTATTTGCACAACTGTTTGTAGGTTAAGGTTTTTAATGACTGATTTTCTATTACTTCAAGAATGTTATGAATAGTATTATTGTAAATATTTAACACTTTTTTAATTTTTTTTATTATAAGCTTATATTTATCAATAATACCTGTCCCATTTATATATTGTTCACTTTTATTAGTATTGAAACACCAACATATATCATTTAAGGTATTATTTATCAAAGGTACAAGGTTTATAATTTGATAAGCCAGACGCGTGTTTTGTCTACAGAAAACTTACCAGTAACTATTAATTAACATAACTTGTTTTCAAAAAAATAATTGGTTTAAGAAAGAAAAAATGTTTTAGCGTACTTGTTAATTAAAAGTAAACATAAAAACACACGTAAAGTAAATTGGCGAATGTAGCTTAAACTATTTAGATAATGTAAGTACATATTTTGGCATGATTGAAAACTGATTGAACTTATTTCAAAATGAATTCATTTTATTATGATATGTTTGGAATAAAATATTAAAAGTGCTTATGTCAAATTGTACAGCATAGTGATCTATAAAAAGAAGATTAGGATTGTAAGTTTCATGAGAGACAATCCGCTAAAATGAATCACACAGATCAGACCTTGTTCGCTTATATTCTCTAAAAGTTTATAAACAATTGAGAATTGTATTTGCTGGCACATTGTGTTTAAAGTAAACAATAATGAACCTAAAAGAATAAAGGCAATGGTCCAAAATAGCTGATGGAAAACATTATTTATTTCTTCCCTTGTAGTTCTTTTGTTTTTGTTTTTTTTTAATGAGACACATAAGTCGGAACTAGAAACAAAGATTGTAAAAGGCTATCTGGTTAAAAATCTGTCTTTTATAAATCTGATCCCAAAATAAGAGTAAAAGATAATTGAAAAAATACAATCTTGTATGTTGATGTTCGCTACAAAGCACAAAAATGTCCGCATTCACCTCAAAAGCTAACCAAACCTTTAAACAGACTTATTATTATTGAGTCAACAATTGGTGGCCTTCGGCTGTTCTGGTGCCTGGTCGGGTTGTTGTCTCTTTGTCACATTCCCAATTTAAATTCTCAATTTTCTATAAACCTTTCCCTTCTTGGGTGAGTTTAAATGTGAGAATAGATTTCTTGTATGCTTTTTTTCATTGTCTGTAAGTATAAAAAGTAAAATCACAAAAATACTGAACTTAGAGGAAAATCAATTCGGAAAGTCCATAATCACATGGCAAAATCAAATAACAAAACGCATCCAAAGCGAATGGACAAGAACTGTCATACTCCTGACTTGGTACAGACATTTTCAAATGTAGAAAATGGTGGATTAAACCTGGTTTTATAGCGCTAACCCTCTCACTTTGATAACAGTCTCATCAAATTCTGTTATATTTACATTGATATAAAGTAGAATAATAAAAATACCGAAATCAAAGGAAAATTTCTAATCGAGTAGCTAATAATCAAATGGCAAATCTAAACGCTCAAGCACGTTAAATAAATGGAAAACATTTGTCATATTCCTTATATGGAGCATGCATTTTCCTACGTTGAAAAGTGTACATTAAAACTAAATAGATTTTAGCTAGCTTAACCTGTCATTTGCATGACAGTCCCATACTATTTCATAATATTGAAGACATTATGTGAACAAAACAATCAGACATAATAGGTATATGCTTTTTCAATTTTAATCTTATTAAGAACAGTTAACTCCTGCTATTAACAACTCGGGTGTATTAATATAGCCAAATAATAATCTGATTAGGACTCTGACAAAAACAAACCCCACAATAGCTTGGTCAGTAAAATTAGAATTATCAGGAAAGACAGACATTGTTTAACTCTCCAATACTCGTATTCAAGTATATCAAGATTTATGTGCAGATGTGTGATATGTTTTACCTTCATTAAGCTTCATTTGTATCTACTTCAAATAATGTAAGTGCCTATAATCACATGGCAAAATCAAATAACAAAACGCATCCAAAGCGAATGGACAAGAACTGACATACTCCTGACTTGGTACAGACATTTTCAAATGTAGAAAATGGTGGATTAAGACTACCCATAGGATCACATTGAAATAATATTTACTTCAAATAATGTATTTACAGTTTATATTGACTAATTAAAATCAGTTATCACTTGACTCGATTGTCTTTCTGTGTGTTTGAAATTAAAACAGACTAAAGTGCAAACTAGATTAGTTGTAATTAAAAAGACACTTTTATTCCAAGGAGTAATGGATAACATTTTACATGTGAAATAACGATGTTCAAATGGAAATTTTAATGATTTTGTCACTATGCACCTGATGCATAACAAGGCAACTTATTGGCAATATTGGAAAGTAATATAACACGACAAAATAGACAGTAATCTACAGGCAATTGTTTATTTCTAGTGAAACGTGCAGTACTTAAAAGAACTTCCGTAAAGGTAGGTTTTTTTAACATACTTTCCCACAAGAAACCTCACGATTAGAATATATTAATAATGGGTTTTTTACCCCTTCCAAATTCCAAAAGTTTAAATTCTGGTCCATTATATAGTTGTGTAACATTACATAGCATATTAATCTATTGTAATAAAAATTCATAATATCTAATAAAATTTGTAGATTTAGCTAACAAAGTCCTTATATTTGTATAAAGTAACATTCGTTTATAGTGGGAAAGTGTTTTAACGTTAAATAAGCTACAATTAAAAATTGCTTGCTAGTCCCTCTCTGTGATTGATATTAGATAACTCTGGTTTATTTCCCAATCAATCCATCATGAAAGGGAAATAAATAATTTCGTCTTTCATTTATAGTCCTATTCAAAATTGATGAACGGTTCTTTATATTGGTTTGTAATCATTTCAAACATTTCAAATTTATGAAATTATATTCGTACATCAATGTTTTTGATACACCAATAACAAACACTGAAATATATTAAATTGTATATTTTGTAAGTATTTGTCGAATCGGCACATAATACAAAGGAATGTCACTCTTGCATACAAATGGAACATCAATATTATTAATTAACTGTGCATTCGTGCTCCACCTTCAATGAAGATTCTAAATTATAGATAAAACCAAAAGTTGTTAATCTATAGGATGTGAAGACTAATGAAATTTAACCCACTGTAAACAATATTTCTTTGAAATTTTTTAAAACTTCATCAGGAAAATGCTCGAGCCATTTGACTTTCATAGCTCATAATTAACGTTTTACACAATATTTTAATAAAGTAGTAAAAGATTATTTGATTCTCAAAGTGTAAGACGCAATAAAAATAGTATGTTTGCATCATCTTACCCAAATACAGATTTAATTAAGTCCTGAACATTTCGACATTTGTTAGTTTATTTTTAAAAATACCGGTTTGTAACAACTCACATGTACAAGTTAAGATCCGTCTAAATACCGATATCCCAATATCGTAAGGTAAATTTGCTAATCATTACATACTTTATGCTTTACGCTAATACACCCACATGCGCACATTTGGTTTGAAAAGAAACTACAACATTTGTTCATATGGTTGTTGTCTCATATTTTAATTGGGGTTTTTTAGGCGATCACAATAGAATTAAATCGAGAAAGGCCATCCTAATGATCAAAATAAACATACCGTGGTTTCATTCATTGCACTTACCAAATAATAACTAAACAAATGTGAATACTGTGAAGAGTGCAATGATAATCCATAACCCAGATATAAGTACCTATAACATATTAATATAGGGTTATTGCATGAATATTGGAGAATATTGTCCCGAGTAAGCTCGCAAGCTCGTGCAATATATGTTCTACGAGGGACAATATTCCCCAATATTCATGCAATAACCCTTTATTGTATAGCAATATAATATTTGAAAGTAAAAATTCGTTTAAACTAAGAGTTTGTCGTTGATGACGTCATGAATTTTGACGATTTATTGCACTAGTGCAATATTAGAATTTATTGCACGCTAACTTTGGTTACTTTCTGTGGGAAATATTATATTGCTATACAATAATATTTGTTGTTGTTTTAAGTACAGAAAATATCACATTTTATCAATAAAATTTTGGTCAACCAGCACTGACAACGTAGCATTTGTTTGAAATGTGACATTTATTTATAATTTTTTCCGTTGGTTTTTATAATCTTATGCTTGGTTCTTTTTATATCTTCCTTTTTGAATTTATCTTGGAAGTTTTATTTATATACTAATTCAGTATCACATCTTTTTTATGTATAAGTAATGGGTTTTTACTTCAATTAGTTCTTTGTATATATAGGCAACATAAGTACAGCGGTATTCAAAAGTCATAAATCGATTGTGAGAAAAACATATCCGTTTTGTTTATGTTTTATCCAGTTGCTTCGGAAGATAGTGCTCTTTTGTCTCTACATGTGATATTCGTCGCTTAGCTATTTAAAAGTTGGTATTCTTATAAAACATCTTTGAAGGCTGCAATTCTATTGCACAATATCTTTTATATTTGAAAAATCCACCGTGACCAAAATGTGTCACTACAATAATAACCGTGTATTGCAACCTTAATGGTAAATATTTTTTTTCAAATTCTCACTTTCAATTAATGTTCTGTGTTTGAGTAATAAGTATTTTATTATGAAGGTTAGACGTTGACACTGAAAGATGTCTGAAGATTCAAAATTGTACAAAATTTAGCAGTTTCAAGCATGAAAATGTTAATCTTAATGTTCATTGCAAACCAAAGACTCGATTAAAAAACGTGGTAATAGAGATTCGATTTCTTACAGCTGAACCGACTTTAAATTTTATATATATCAAAATGTAACATAAAATATTGATAAAAATGATAATACATTTAAAAATAACCAAGAAAAAATACAAAACGTTGAATACTTAGATAGTTCATAAGCGCAATCCTTCAGAAGCATTACAATATGTTCTATTTACAAACACTTCGAAAATTCATACAAAATGCAATTACATACCATCATAGGAATAAAAATAAAGGTATAATGAAATAAATTAATCATAACTATACTTTAAAATACTTTAGTTAACTTTAAAACGAGTAGAGATACTTTCGTTTAAGCAAGGATAAAGCCACTAGATTTCAAATATATTCCTTGCTTCAAAATGTCTAATTTTGGTTGATAAGGACTGTAAATAATAAAATTGACATGAATTGTCATCTTAAACACGCCATCCCCTTAGTAGTTGACTAAGAACCAAAATATCAATAGATTTGCGGCATGAAAAGTCTTAAATTATACAATTCTGAACTTTTAAAATGTGCCATAAGGTAGCAATACACAGTTAGGAAACAAAGATAAAGATTCATTAATTTAATCATACCCTTTTACTTACTTTTTTGCAAATTAACCTTACAGTTTGTGCCATATAAGTGCATATGTATGAATTAAGAGACTTCCATTGATTCTATATCTAGTAGTTAAAATGGTAGAATATAATTTCTTTTTGGTTTACCTATGGCAACAATCTGCACCTATTTCTAATGAAATATTGCAGAAAGGGGGGTCACTTATTTCCTAAAAAAAGACCAAAAGTACAATTTCAATTACTTAAAGTGATTGAAACTGTTTGCATATATCTTTCAAGAAATTCAATAAAGATCATATGCCTTCATCTCATTTTTATTAAATTTCGTGCAGAAAAAAGTGTTTGTAAGCATAATATTAATTTCTGGACCTAGCTATGAAAAAACTGAGAGTCAGAACGGAAAATAGTACATAAAACATTTACAAAAAAAAACTTGATGTTCCTATAAACTATCTTGTAAGGCTAAATTAAACTCAGATATCAAAAAATGAATGTTATTGCCAAAATGTGAAACTGCATTCTAACTGTGTATTGCGAACTAGAATGCTCTGGAAATACTTTAAAATCAAGGTAATGATTGACAAAAATGATAAGCCTCAGTTTGATTGATTGATTGATTAAATTGATGTGTAACGCAACTTTCAACACTTTTGAACTATTTCGTGGCGGTCATTTTGTATTGGTGAATGAAGCTTACGTGCCCGACGAGAAGCATTGGCCTTTTGTAGGAAAACTGACAATCCAAGTCAGTTGATATTGAAGTCGAGTGCACCTGCTACTTGGTGGATTCCTAATCACAACCTCAGTGTTTATTGGCTAGTGATACAGTAGTTTGATTGATAAGACCACTAGGCCATCGAGGCCCCTCCATCTTTTGAATTTGATATCGTATGGAGATGAAATTCATGTACATTTGCTTATTTTAGAAGTATGTCATCAAACTTACATTTTCAATTAAAGTAAGTGATTCTTATATATGGTGATGATTGTATGAATAAGTTGTCTAAATTCATTTTCAATTTCAATCGGGAAATCATTAAATTGACGAATTCCGTACTCAAAACAGTATTCCCAGGTAAGACATTTCATGAATGCTCCCAGAAACCATGAAGACGACAACTAGTGTAAGAAAGCATTTCACATTTGGCAGTCAAATATTAAATAGAAATTCCGCTCGTCAAATAATAGAATCGTCTTAAACAAATAAGTTCAACTATTCAACACTTTTTACCCTGGTTTAAATAAAAATAATACAATAGAAAGTTTGATTCACTTAAAACATTGAGATCGTTCCCATCTATTTAGGTTTTAAGCAGACTGTGTGCCATTCATAGCAACTATATAATAATAGAATTGCTTTCGATAAAAAGGACGGACGTAAAAATGTACATTATTATTTTTTGTATTACGCACAATTTTTCGTAATTTTTGGTTTGTATTGCTCTTCAACTTTGATCAGTATTTCATAGTAATTTAATTCAAGCGCCACTCAGGAGTTTTCTATCCGCTAAACGCAAGTATTAATTGCCAAAATTGTAAGACTAGAAAATAATCAAAGAGTTCTTTGCAGGATAAAACACTGTCGCGTTTATAATGGACTTTCCGTTTTAAATTTTCCTCTGAGTTCAGTGTTTGTTCTATTTTTAATTTTTTATACAATGATTTACAGCAAATTTATAGGGTCGTTGACATACAAGCGAAACTCAAGTATTAAATGCCAAAATTATTTGCAGGATAAAACACTGTCGCATTTATCTTTTATATAAGCTTTGGATTTCAAATATTTTGGCCACGAGCATAACTGAAGAGACATGTATTGTCGAAATGCGCATCTGGTGCAAGAAAATTGGTACCGTTAATTTTATTACTACCACTGGGTCGATGCCTTTGCTGGTGGACTATAAGTCCCCGAGGATATCACCAGCCCAGTAGCTAGTACTTCGGTACTGGCATGAAAATACGGATTTTTTGTGTTATTAAAATTTGCTGTTACAAAATATTAGAAATTATTATAAATTAAGGAATGTATCTCCCTCATGCAAAGCTCTGATTCCTTTCACGGATTTGGCTATACTTTTTGGACCTTTTGGATTATAGCTCTTCATCTTTTATATAAGCTTTGGATTTCAAATATTTTGGCCACGAGCATCACTGAAGAGACATGTACCGTTAATTTTATTGTGATGGACTTCCGGTTTAAATTTCCTCGGAGTTCAGTATTTGTATTTATTTTAATTTTTTATACAATGAATTTATAGGGTCGTTGACGTACAAGCGATGATGTCATATTAAATTGGAAACTTTAGTTTTCGTTTAACCCATTGTATTCATTCTTGTCTGCAAACGTATTTCTTTGATTCGGTAAAGGCTTGATATACAAAAGGTGCATTTAGGAGTCTTGATAAAAACAAACCTGGAAGAATAAGTTTTAATGAAAACAAAACCATATGCAAATATAGAACTAATCGATATTTTTACATAACGTTGATGTTGTTGACGTTACAAATTATTGGCCATAATTATTCTTTACAATCAACGTTCGTTTAACCTTATATAACACTATGTTGTGCTGCATTTTCCACTATTAATTAGTAAGAACACAGATATTACTAGTAATTTTATATGGTTATATGTCTGGAATATACACAAAGAACGTATAGTTTTTATAACTACCCATAATCTGACATGGACAGTCTCAAGCATAACTGAACCCGGTAAGTCATTCTTCTGTATACAATTTAGGGTTTGAAATCAAATTAAGACTTAAACGCTCATTATGGTATTAAATGTTTAACAAAAAGTATTTTACGTAAATGTTTTATACCATGTCATTACATTTAATATCCAAACAATTGTAAACTACATACTTACACGTACCTTCATGACACTTATGTCAACATTCCAAAGTATAAAGACGATAGCATGCAACCATATTAAATATAATTAAAGGCAATGTAGGAGTGTTCAAATATTTAATTTTAAGAGGAAAGTTTCCATGTTCACTTAGTAATTATGGGTGAACATTTCGTTTGCCAGTTAGTTACCGTGATTGATAATTTCAACTCTCTTCAGTATTTGAAATTAAAAAACATGTCTTTTGATAAGCAATACCTTTCAAATAAAATTGGTATTTCAAATTACTACAATAGAAACTATTGTGGATTCATTCATTTTCGTGGGTACCAATTTTCGTGGATTGCGGAAACGTTGCTGCATTTTCGTGGATATCTGCCTAAGTGTGGATACAATTTTAAAGAAATTTGTATTTCGTTAAACATTTAAATTCGTGGTTCACTTGTACCCACGAAACCCACAAAAAAATGTATCCCACCAATGATAATAAATCCATAGTACAAGATAGATTCTTTTTTTAGCCAGATTAGAATTCTTTCTTTAATGTTCTATATTCATTAGACATCTTATCTTTCTATTACGGAATGATTATGAAAAGGAGAGGATTCAAAGATAAAAGTATCACCATGGCCAGAAAAAAAACTACAAACACTTAAAAAAAAAATTCACAGATGGAAAAATATTTAAATACACAACCCCCCAGGAAAAATCAGTATGAACTCAAGTTATTTGAAATTGGTAGCATTTCTTGTTCAACATGCTGCACCGTATTATTGCTCAATTTAGAAAGTCAATCAGTGAACAGTTGTATTCGGTAAAGCCTCGATCACACCTTAAAGTCTCGGTCACACCTTAAAGTTTCGGTCACACCTTAACGGATATCTATAACGGATGCCTCACGGATAACTTTTTTCAATCCGTTCATGTCCGTTAGACGTCCGTTCTTATCCGTTAGACGTCCGTCTATATCCGTTGCATGTCCGTTTACCGTACGTTTTATCCTTCGACGTCCGTTTTGTCCGGTGGAAACTCTTGAGCATGTTCAAAACTTTGAACGGACGTCCAACGGATGAAATGTTTTGTTCGGTACTCGTCCGTTTCGTTTCCGTTTTGTATCCGTAATGTGTCCGTTATACATCAGTTGGAGGTCTGACAGATAAATTCACCAACGGACTTCTACCGGACGTTGAACGGATAAAACGGATGTTGAACGAATGTGAAACGAACTGCTACCGGACGTTTAACGGATAAAACGGATGATGAACGGATCTGAAACGGATAAATACCAATTGAAAATTTCGCGTCAGAAATGCCAAATAGTGGTCTGTCAGACTTTTAAAGGGTTATGAAATCGTATTATTCATAATCGATCTTAGAGTAAGGACACGTCTTCACAGACAAGCAGCGCTTATTCAGGCCAGACACTTCATTTTGAAAAATAAAACCAAAACCCAGTTACACAGAAACATTTTAAATATTTATTTGATTTAGATGTATTATTATTGTCGCCTTTAAATTATCCGTATATCTTGTTCATCCATTTATCAGGTACGCTTCCGGTATGTGTCCGTTTTATGCGGTACTCGTTCGTGGGATGTACGTTCGACATACGTTCTGTCCGGTAAGTTTCCGTTTCTCGTACGTTGCATATCCGGTGTGTGTCCGTTATGCATTCGTTACACCTCCTTTTTATTCGGTCAGTACATCAACGCACTCCCAACGGATAACAATTTTGTCAACGGACAAATTTTATTTTTATCCGTTAGGCGTCCGTTCGTGCTATTCTGTAAGGTGTGACCAAGGCCTAATAAATACTAAAATCAAGAGGAAGACGGGTGTATTTTGAATAGCAATGTGCAGATTGATTAAATTAATAAAAAATGAATAATAACATATCTTCTACTCACGTCGCGAATGAAAGTCAAAACCACTTGGCTATATCGCACAGATATACCACAAGATTTACAACTTTTTGAAATTTATTTTACAAATTGTCACATCGATGGACAGTTATCTCATTAGCAATCATACCACATATTCTTATATCTATGCAAAAAAAGGCATTAGCTAAAAAACACTACATTTCGATTAATCTCGTTAGTGAAATCTTTGTTGTGGTCGATAAGTAAATGAAACGTTATCAATACATGTCTGTTCTTTTCTTCCTATCATCGAAAGCAGAAGCGGAACATGTTATACTGGATCAATTGTATAAATAGCAAACGTCTTACGACACTATTGAAATTTGTACGCCTACTAAGCTACATTTCCGTACACATTTAATACATGTGTATGTACCCGTGGGTTTATTTGCGAAAATATTGCTCAGTTGTTACCATATTAACATAAAATTGAAAATGAAAATAGGGAATATGTCAAAGAGACAACAACCCGACCAAAGTGCAGATAACAGCCAGACGACGGTCAAGTTTGTTTCTAATTAATTTTTCAATAAATAAATGAATTTGTGAATCAGAAAATCTTAAAAGTATTATTTCTTACCCGATTTATCTTTTCCCTGACCTGTGGATTTTTTCTAATTAATCAATGTGTGTTTCGTTTGAACTTTGTCATTTATTGGTCAAAATTCTATTATTTCTCTGAATCTCCTATTGTGAAGTCTTGAAAAAAGCGAACATGCATTTTGACGTGGCATGTGGCATAAAAAGAACACATTGTTTTTGCAGATCATTTGAAAAGTAGGAACAAGTTTGCCTGATATTGTTTAAAATCAAATTCCACCACCTTATCTCTAAACAATACGATATGTATTCACTATCGACAGTTTTTCACTATCACGAGTGGTAAATATAGATTCTACCAGTGCATCGAGTGTGATACGATATTTATCCACTCGAGACAGTTTTCAAATTTAAACGCAAGGCTCGCCGAGCGTTTTAAATACTAAAAATTCAACCGTCGGTCGAGAGTGGATAAATATCGTATTACACGAGATTTGGTGTTGGAATCTGTCTCTCTAATGATTTTCAAACAATATGCAGGCAAACTTATTCCTTATTTACGAATGATCTGCAAATATATGTATGGGTGAAGGAAGGGATAAATTCACGAAGAATTAGAGAAAATGTTTTCTTAAACTCTATGCAGCGGTAGAATTTATATATAACTCATCCTTGTTTTTAAATGTAAAACTCAAATAATATTTGTACGAGACTTTGCATGCATTAATTTGTCTTATTTTCAGGTCAGTGAAAAGACTCAACTACCTATGGAGCTCGTACTGTTTACATTCGTAATTCTTCAAAGTGTGCAATTTGGATATATGTTCCACAAACCAGAAATGGTAACAGCGCCACAAATGGGTAGGCCGTAAAATAAGCCATTAAAAAAGATTGAAGTAACTGAGAGTTATTCTGATTTTTCTAATTTTCTTTAAATGAAATTTCAACTACGAAGTTACCTCGGTAATGAATATGCTATATTTTTTTTTTACTAAGTCACCTCGATATTGTTTTGCTATTCTATAAACTGATACCAACCTTTCGAATAAAAAGAGTAAATAACAAGTAGATTTCATGTTTCAGCATAATTAGGAAGATTCGTACATACTAAAATAGAACTAGAATACTCGTAATAAATGATGAACTATATTATAAAATGATTTTTTTTTAAACCAATAACCAATGACCAAAGACATATATCTTAAATTACAACCCATAAGTATAGATTCATATAAGCAACTGAAGCTTATTTCCAATATAGTTAAAAGTACTGGTCAAAATAATTCATTTTAAACATACCTATATTATCACATGTTTTACTTCAAAAGCATCACTTTCTGAATATATTGTCAAAAAACACGAAAATTTTGTGCATTTTTTTGGACCTAAAAGCTTGAGGAAACCCTCTGTCGAAACCTATTAACCGATATTTTCTCCAACCAAATGTTGCTTATGACGATAACGAATACCTATAAACAAAACCTTTCTGGATCATGGGTGGCAGCCAATATGAATTGTGCTATATAATTTTCAGAATAATTGAAAATCTGACCAAAACTTACAGCACAAATACAAAAATGAAGGCATACTTCGTCGTTTGGTGTGATTTGCTAAAAAGAAATTTTTATAAATATAAGATCTACTTAAGATAAAAGAAGACGTTTTTAAAAAGCAAAAACATGAAACCTCCTCTATGAACCCTTGTACACGACAGGGACGTGAATCGGACAATTGGCTTGATTTGTTTGCCACATATATTCTAAATCTGTTTTACAAATTACGTATGATTCAAATGAAAAAATATGATTAAACTATTCTGATAATCTTCTTTGTATTTATATATTAGAATTGATAATTCTCTCTATTGGTAGGTTTATATGATATATGGTACTTTACTTGTCTTTGATGTCTATTGACAATTTATATATTTGGATTCACTATCGATTTGTTTTAAACACAAACATATACCACTTGAAAACTTGCATATAAAAATGTTAATGGAATTGTAAAAAAAAAGTACAACAAAATTACCAAAGCGAAAACTTTAAATGAAAAGTACCTTATCAAATGGATAAATCAAAAGTTCGAAACGTATAATGATAACCAATGTAAAACAAATGCCGTATTCTAGACTTGATGATTTAGATCACTATAGTTCATGTTTCACATTATGTAATCGTTAATTCCATAGGGAGAATTATTTTCACTGGAAACAAAATTTTCATACTGTTATTTAAATAAATTTCAGTATCTGTTTGTTTTGCGTTAAATATTTCATCATTTATTTTCATTTATATATATGAATCACAGTCTTAAATGGAAGTTTGGTATGATAAATAATTCTACAAGATTGATGTATCGGTTAGATATAAAACCGATAAAATTAACTAGTATGACAGTTAAATATCAAATACACGGGGGAAATACAGTTTCAGATAATTAGGGTTTTGGTTTGCTTATTGGGATAAAAAAAAACGTTTTATCAAATTATATAACATATGTAATTGTTTGCAATTTCGTAACCGACTTTATGCTTACTTGCTTATAACTTATATGCTTTGATAAGCTCTATACAATAAAAACATCATACTGATTAACAGTGCGTTAGAAAGCCTCTTATTATGTGATTGTCATTTTACTAAAATAATTAATGTAAGTCTGCGCTTAAGACCGGTATCTGCAATGTAAAAAATGAAAAAAACAATGGTATATTCATTCATATGTAGGTGTTCATTTTATATCAAAAACATAGTATAGTCCATTGAATATACAGATGGTTGATTCAAGTATTATTCCTTACAATACTTGACATTAAGGCTAAAAATCAATTTTCAATGAGATCTTTCTTCTTTTATCTGTGTATTTTCACATATCTCACCAGATTTGTTTGTTAGTATGAGCAGTTTGTGTAATTTAGTATATTCATATTATATCAGACAGCGAATACTATTCATTGATTCGTGCATTGGTCTTCTCTATCATCTATTTCTACTAAAATAATTTACTTAGTTGAATGTCAAAGGTTTTGTTCTATTTTTGAAAAACAACGTCTAACACTTCTTAGCATTCATGCAAAGATACTTAGACATTTATAATTTAGAAAGATTGCAAGTAGTTTTGATTAGCCTAAGAGCTGTAAATTTGCGCAAAGAATATACATCAGTTCTATGAATAAAGGCAACTTAAGTTTCCGGATGTTGAAATATAATTAACATATTATAAAGATACAAATCAATATAACAGGGAACCTGTCGTTAAGAGCTTTCGACTTACATTTGTTTCCTGTCTAATATTGATATTTGTTTTCTAATTCAACTTTTATGTTTGGTGTTTCACAATGCTGCTTGATAGTTTCTATTCGACTCTGAGGTTAGAATATCATTGGTATTTTTAAGCTTTCTCATGTGTACTATGTCAGTGTTCGATTCATTTATGTTTAGTGTTCATGGTTGTTTTTATCTTTCATCAATATATGATAATTGGAATCAGCTGACATAGTTTGTGGAAAACAGGAATGCATTATTGTAAAAGTACAACCACAGTTGCAGATTTTTTTCAATTGATTGAAAGATTATGACACTGTGTATCAGTATTTCAATATTATTAATCCTATTAATGATTCTTCGCAGCATTAACAACTTTTACCACTGAGTCGACAATAATAACATAGCAAACAAATCGTTGTATAATAGAAAAAAGAACTCTGTTTTTACAACTAATATAATATATGCCATGTAGTATGACTTCATAAAGTTTTATTTTGTATTGATATGTATATTGAATCGAAGACATGCGAAAAACATTTGCAAAAGTACTTAATCAAGCAAATGTATTTCAATTAACATACGGAAAGCTGCTCGTACCTTTGTATTTTATCTAAATAATAAGATTAAGTATGCTCTCCGATGAGACAGCCATCTGCCAAAAATTTAATGCTGTAAATGCTAGCAAAACTTTAATAAAATCCATAAATTTAAATTAGTTATTGCCTATCAATTTTCTTGACTGAATAATCAGCATTTATTTTGTTTTGATATTTTAGTCAGACAAAAATGTAATTTGAATATAGAAGAGACATGACAGCAAATATCAGCTGAATCTATTCCTAATATGATGATTTCAAATTTTAACTTAAGAAACTTCCCATTTTACAGCGGTAGCATACTCTTTGGATTCAAACATATTACAGTGAGTTGCTTATAGGTGTTACTGTAAAACTTTACCTATAGCTCAACCTGTTTTTAAAATTGACAATACAATAGGGACATTTAAATTGACTAGTTGGTATTGTTAGATTTACATCTACCTTGATGCTACCTGTAAAAATTTTTATTCACCTAACCCAAAGTTTCAGCATGCTTTTTTCCTGAACTTTTTCTTACCTAGGATTATTCTATTGAGAGATTTTTATTTTACTGTCATTCAAAATATTAGGAGTTATCAAGCCAAACAAGAACGACTATATCATATATGTTATTTTCTTGCAGTTAATTTAAAATTGCATGGCCTAAAATGCACTACATTTCATCTTAATGTTTGCATATCCACTACTAGCAGTGTTTAATACCCTAAATAATCCAGTCGTAATATTTCACTCACTTTATGAAACATCAAAATCATATTTGAATAAACAATTTCATTTATTTTTTTACACTGATATTTGACATCTCATCCAGAATTCCAAAGTTTTTAAATAATTCTCAATTTTATTCATTTTTCACTACTTCACTAGATTTTTTTCTAAATCCATAGTATAAATTCTGATTAATTTCCCATGATATACATCCTAATTTAACAGGTGCAGAATCTATACATAATTCAGAATCTTGTAAAAAAAATTTCATCATTTCCATTACTATATTCCAAATAGTAATCCTCACTTTACAAATATTATGTAATATTTTATTTATATTTTTACTATATATCACTTGATTTTTCTATATCCACAGTAAACATTTTATTTCATTTCCTATTATAAATTTCCAAATCAAACAATATTTGATCCAGAATTTTATAATGACTATTTCCAATTTCACATTCACTTAAAACATTTCCCCAAGTTAGGAATATTTTAGAATATTTTACTTTCATTTTTCACTTTATCACTAGATTAGACTATATCCACTGCATTAATTCAACATTTTATTTCATTTCCAAGATCCCATTTAAATGGTAAATCATCTTAAGTTTGTAATAGATCCCATATTAATAATGAATGTTTTTAAAATCACATTTAAAGCCACAGAAACATGTTGGATGAACTCACACTATATCTCCTACTTGAATTCCAGTTTTGAAATTTTTTAATCTTTAACATAACTAAATCCCATCGTATGAAAATTTAAATTTCCTTGAGCAAACACAGCATTTTATGCACAAAAGTCCCACTAATATTATAATAGATTTCAAAGAAAAAACACAGCAAGGTATACTCCAAACTTATTTTCGAATTTTACATGTCAACATCATATGTAAGCCCCACAAAACAGTTTGAATGAATTATTTCCTCCTTGATGTCCTTCAAGACAATAAAATCTTGAAAAAAACACATCACATTTTAAGAGGCAAAATTGCTATAAAAAATCTAAGAAGTAAATTCAATTAAAATAAATCCAATATTGTATGCACAATGACACCAAAAGATTTCAAACATTGCAAATAATAATCCAAAATGAGAATCTTGAAGGGACATGTGAAGAAATGAACAACATATCCATCTGAAAATTTAAACTGTAAACACCTGAACAGCGATTTCTTGTTTCACTGGCAGCTGGACAATACTATATATAAGGGTTAGAATTTTAAAGAAGCATTTAGTGTGTAAAAACAGTTTAATTTTCAAACATAGTAATACATATTTAATTTAATCTTTTACTGATTTAGAATTTTAGGTAAAAAATAGATAAATTATATATATCAGGGATTTAAAACAATGAAAACCAAAACTATTTTCTTCCCTATCAATTTTTTTAATAGAATAATCCTAGGTAAGAAAAAGTTCAGGAAAAAAGCATGCTGAAACTTTGGGTTAGGTGAAATCTTTACAGGTAGCATCAAGGTAGATTTAAATATTACAATACCAACTGGTCAATTTAAATGTCCCTATTGTGTTGTCAATTTTAAAAACAGGTTGAGCTATAGGTAAAGTTTTACAGTAACACCTATAAGCAACTCACTGTAAGCGTATATCAGATGGTTCACATTGTATACTTCAACAATGATTTGTTAAAGAACTTTGTAAGATAACGGACCTGTATGGGTTTTTTTTACATACGTTTATTAAAAACTTCCCATTATGTGCAATGCCTTAAATAATTGTTGCAAAAATGAAAAAATGAAAAATACAATGTCAATAGAAATGTCTAAGTCTTGTAATCTTGATCAGATTGTTTTGATTGTACTTTATAAAACATAACATAAACTGTAACCCTTGAAATAAGCCCTTTGTATATACTATTAACGTCAACTCATTGTAATCAATCATCATTTTTTTCTGTTATTCGTTATTGTGTAATGTAGCAAACTTATCTGAAATTGAATTCTTTAACACGAATATTTGATCATATTTGAATAAACGTTTTTATTGAGCATATCGATTTTGTAAGTTTTGTAAATAAATATGTGCAACTGCATAACAAGCGTAACTAACTCATTTAAATGTCATTAAATGATGCATCATGCCGGAAATTAGCTTTGGCAGACAACTCAGTAAATTGAACGGATTAACCCTCGATTTGAACCAATCACATTTGAGTTCGTTAATTCCAATCGTCCTTCAAACAGGAAGTTAAATTCCCGATATTTTGTTCGTAAACAGATTCAATAAAACAGTTGGAATCTGGAGTTAAGCAGACTATGTCAGTAACAGCTTATACGTGACGGACGAAGACTGGATAAAACTGTTTCGACAATCTTTAGATTTTGTCACTTTCTGTGGGATTTTTTAAGGGAAGCAGTCACTGTGTTACTGTCATTCTTAATGTCAATTATGTTTAACTTGTAACTCAAATTTACGTGAAATTCTTGTCGACAACTTGTAACTTGAATATTTGTATTCCCAAACCAATCCAAAGATCTCACAATGGAATTGTAAAGCAAAACAGATGTCGATTCCTGTTATGAAACTTAAAAATAAACATGGAGGTATAAAAGAGCCCTGATGTCATTGAGTTTTCTTTCGTCATCAATCAAAATACACAACAGAATTCTAACGCTCCAAATACAACATCATGAAAAGTTGAAAGATTAGGCTAACGTAATCGTGTTTTAACTTCACTAAATTCAAATTCAAATTCAAATAACACGAGTTATAATTTATTAAAGTAGAATTATGATTGAGATTGAAAAAAGGAAGTGGTTTTTTTTTATATTATAATTCAGATATATCTTTCTTTCAGTTGTCAAGCGTAAATTTAACATATAATGTAAACTAAATGCAAGTTGTCGGAATTTTACTAGTTATAAGCAAGTACACGTGTTATTTTTTTTATAAACAACAGGTTATGAATAGATTGCGTTCGTTATAAATTTTAATCTGATTTCATGTCTAATGATCATTGATATCTATTGGTTGAATGTTTTTTTCAATCGGCTCATGTGATTTACTGTTTCCGAGTTAAAATTTTGCTATACTAAAAGCCAGGAGGGGATTTTCAAGGATAAGCAATAGTAACAGTCAAAATTGTGGTATATCATCCCAACAGTACTTTACGGATGTTGGCTTTTTTAAATAAGCTACAAGGCCGTTAGTTTTTCTCAATTGGATTGTTTCATGTTTTTCATGTCAGTTCCTTTTATAACTGACTAAATGGTATTGGATTTTCTTATTGTCAATATATAACTATATTAGTTAAATGCAGAACCTAGAACTGTGTCTATAAATATTGGCGTGTATACAATGTTAAAAATAAACTCATCATAGATACATGTACCAGGACTAAATAGAATGTATCCAATAAAATATCTTTGTACACAATATAAGTTTTCAAGTTTTTTACTGCCTGGATTTCACCAATTATTTTCATTAAAATGATAAATGACAAAAATCATATCCAATGAAGTCTTGTTTTATTTTTAAAAAAATGTAACAAATATAAACTTTAAATTTGCAGCGTCTGTTTAAAAACACCTTGTGTTATTAGTTTAATTCTCAAGGTTTCTTTTTTATAATAAAAAATAGCGGGAGACCGAAATTTCCTTAATTATTTGTTTCATTCCAGGTTTATATTTTTTTACTACTATCAGTGATTTTATCATATTCTTTTTCAGATTTATACAGTGACTTGATCGAATACACTCTTTATGAGAGGGAAATGTCTTGGAATGAAGCTGCTGTGGTCTGTACTCAAGACGAGGCGCATCTCTTGTCAATAAATTCAAAAGAAGAATTTGATTTGATACAAGAATTTAAACGAGGACCATGGCAATTAATAGCGTATGTATTTCCTTTTTCTGTCATATAAACAAATGAGTGCAAATGTATTCATCCAAGTCACAATTTTTAAAAAAGTAAACCATTTTAGGTCAAACTACGGCTTTCATCACGAAGTCCTGGCTCAAACCGAACAACGAGCTATAAAGGGTACAAACATAACCATTTTAAAACCATTCCAACGTGAAAACCCACTGTATAGTCTATATATAAAGCGGAAAACGAGGGATGTGTATGAACCACATTAGCCAACGACAAGTACTGAACATCAGGTATCTGATTAAAAGCAGGGGCAAACAAATGCAGCGAATTTGAACGTTTAAATAGGCGCCAACATTAATTCTAACCCGAAACAATAGTGTAACATCAATACATACAAAGAAACACCATAAAAATCAATTTAAATCAAAAGATATATAGACAAAAACAATTGAATTTAAACTGCACGAACAAAAAATGATTTATGACACAATGTAAACTCAAAATTAATTTAAAAGGAGTGTAGATGCAAAACTATATCAGAAAAACAACGATAACATTGAACAAATTGTCGTCCAATAAAGCTACGTATACAGTTAAATAATATTAATGTTGTTATGAGATTGTACGGAGTATAAGAATTAAATTGTTGATTAAGGTAGTCAAAACTGTATCGTCATACCAAAATTTTCCATATTAATATAAATAAGTAAACATTATGCATTAAATAAAAAAAAATGCATTACAAATTGTACAAATCAACAAGTCAAATTAATACGAAAGTACTTTATAGTACTTGCAGTTACTGGAAGGTAGTTAAAAGCCAACAACAGTTATTCTTTAAAAATAATCATGTCTATATATGTCAAGAAATGTATATTACACCAAAATGAAATATAAAAAATTAACAAATGTAAGTGTTAATCAATATAGAAATTTTGTATTATAAAAGTGTTGTTCTATTTTTTTAATATGTATTTTAAGCTACATTTTTTTAAAGGAATATCAGCAGAGATGATTAAGACTCCATTTTTCCTGATACGGATAAAGGATATCTGTTATCCCAAATAATTATGATCACTTGTATTTTACCTTTTCTTTTGTTCTAATGTTAGTGTTGATAATCATTCATTTGTGTCAAAGGTATCGTTTTCAATAGGTAAAACAAAACAAATCTTTAACTATTATCTACACGATTATAAGAATATTTTAGCACGTATACGGAATAACTAGACAGTCACATAAACAATCCCATTGTTTGCTTTCATAATTTGACAAAAATCCTTCATCTTTGCTACATGACAAGGTTTAATTGCTGTGTGATGAACCACATGTTACGACCAAAAGCTCTAAAAGCTAAACTAATAAACTAACAATGTGATTTATGATTAAGTAATTCCATTTTCATATTGTACATGTGGTACAAAATATAATTTTATATATATAAAGAAGGCTGAATTGAAAACAACACTCAAACCTATGAATTATTTGAATAAACAGGTTTTATACGTGTGCGTATTGAACAAATGAATTGGTAGAGGGTTCTAAATATAGCTCAAACTAAATTTTCTGACAAGTAACAAAGTTAAAAAGTACATTTTAACGAAACGTATTTGACTGGCATGTCGAACAACGGATGTTCTTAAACACTGGTGATTGCCATGGCGATTGCCAAATAAACAGATCAACAGATGTAACAAAATAAAACTTTACTATTGATCTAATACCAAAGAGAAACAACAAGCTTGCACCATAGATGATGTAACGCAAACATAAGATGCAAAATTGTAACACAATATCCAGATTTTGACAATTAATTTCTCTTCAGTATTGATAGGAATTTCACAAATGTCTGAATTATAGCCTTTGAAAAATCTAACGGGATGATATAATTATGATACACTACACAACAAAATATAAGGAAAAACAAATCTAAAAGGTACAACATCACCCAAAAAATAAGATCTATTATATAATTTACATGAACAAATGTCAAATATTTCGGATAGCTAAGGCTATACGGTGACCTATAGTTGTTAATTGCTGTTTCATTTTAGTCTATTGTCGAGGGTTGTCTCATTGGCAATCATACCACATCTTCTTTTTTATATATAATATCTTTCATCAGTAAGATGTCAAACGATTCTTATCTTGACATGTTGTACTCCTACTGTATGTTTTATTAATATTGATGGTTATACAAATTATTACAAATCAATACGCGGGTTAATTTTTAATATTGAGGTTTAGTAGAAGGACTGAACTTCTTAAACTGTAAAAGTCATGTAGTGAAACCTGAGTTACTGGACACAAGTGATGATAGGGACTCATTCTATGTATTTTCAGTAATGTCTCAACTTTCTTATTCGAAATCTTTCTCGCGCAAATATGTCTTATCTAGTGAATTAAAAAAAGCCTTGCGATTTAGATTTAACAGGATGTTGCAACTTTGAATAAATGTTATTTAGAATTTAAAACTCTCTGGTAGATGTGATCTTTTTAATAAGTTTGCCCCAAGTAGAAGGTATTGCTTTATAAATCACCACAAATCAGAAGAACTATTTTAATAATTTCTTAAATGTTTCATCCCTTTTTGATATTTATATAATATATATCAAAAGGAGTAAAACAATAAAGGAATTATATAACTATTACTTTTTCACAAATTATGAGGAAAGATATATTTTTAATATCGCAGCTTTTTTACCTAGATTAATTAAGTTCTTAAATTTGACAGAAATACACCAAACTAAATAACACCCTATGATTCAGTAAGATCAATATATTGCAAAGATAGTTGTAGAGTTTGATAAAAATCTAAGTTGATTTGAAAAAGTTATGAAAAAAATTGAAGTGTACTATCTCTATTTTGTCCAAATTGCAAATCCTAGCTTTTTTTTACCAAGATTACTTTAATTCTTAAATTTTACAGCAATACAACAAAAACCTAAATGAAATAGGATTCAGTAAGCTTGATATATATCTAAGATAGCTGCATAATTTGATGAAAATCCAAGTTGATTTGAAAAAGTTATAAAAAAAATGAAAGTGTACTATCTCTATTTTGTCCCAATTTCAAATCCTAGCTTTTTTTACCAAGATTACTATAATTCTTAAATTTTACAGCAATATATATATACAACAAAAAACTAAATGACATGGGGTTCAGTAAGCTTGATATATATCTAAGATAGCTGCATAGTTTGATTAAAAATCCAAGTTGATTTGAAAAAGTTATTAAAAAAAATAAAGTGTACTATCTCTATTTTGTCCAAATTGCAAATTCTAGCTTTTTTTTCACCAAGATTACTTAATTTCTTAAATTTTAGAGCAATACAACAAAAAACTAAATGAAATGGGATTCAGTAAGCTTGATATATATCTAAGATAGCCGGATATTTTGATGAAAATCCAAGTTGATTTGAAAAAGTTATATAAAAAATTAAAGTTTACTATCTCTATTTTGTCCGAATTTCAAATCCTAGCTTTTTTTACCAAGATTACTTTAAATCTTAAATTTTACAGCAATACAACAAAAAACTAAATGAAATGGGATTCAGTAAGCTTGATATATATATAAGATAGCTGCATAGTTTGATGAAAATCCAAGTTGATATGAAAAAGTTATAAAAAAAATAAAAGATGCCTGTCTGAATTTTTATATAATAATTTTTATTTTGACATATTGTAAAATTAAATTCTTTCATTTCACAGCAATAAGTCAAACTACCTAATAAGCTTGAATTTTGTAAAATCAATATTTAATTTAGTTAGATGGGCTGATTTACACCTGTAAAAACTAAATTTGAAGGTCAAGACTAGTCGAGACAGGTCGAGACTGGTTGAGATTGAGTCGAGACTAGTCAAGACAGGTCGAGACTAGTCAAGACAGGTCGAGACAGGTCGAGCCTTGGTCAAGACTATTTCAGACTACACAAAGATCACCAAGTACTGAATCAGACTAATTAAGTAAAGTCGAGACCTAGTCGAGTACACTTAAGTACAGTCGAGTAAAATGTGTAACATATTGATTGATGTTTCATAAAATATGTTTGTAACATCAATCAATATGTTACACTTTTACTCAACTCTTGTATAGATTAAGCTACAAAAATATTTTTTTGTCATGCATCCGATTTCACCTTGAGAGATGCACACGCCTGATGAAGCTAATTTGTTTAGCGAAATATTGCGTATTTCTATTTAACATCTAATAGAACTTTTTAATGTATTAATTAGTATGTTTAAGTTATATTCTTAGACATTTCTATATATATATACAGTGTACAGGTATCGTTACTCGTAACGATCCAGCGCCCTCGTAAGAAAGAGCGGTGACTAATACCTACACTTTTAATATCTATATCGTGTACGATAGTCACGATAAATTGTAATTGTCAGCATTGTAGTGCGAGGGTCTACATGGCTTGATTGATAAATATATTTCGATTCCTTATTGTACAAACAAAATAAGTGACATTTTTGTGTCGATTATATAATAATATGAGGATTTCTAAAAATAATAGAATTGTTTAGAAAAGATTATCATCCTGCAATAAGCCTATAATACACATTTAGCATTATGTTATTATCAGATTATAAGATGTAATTTTTTTATATCAGATGTATTATCCGCCCAAGGTTCTTTATCCACCCAAGAGCCAAATGCATGATTTAGTACATCGCCTTCAACTCCCTCATGCCTTATTTAGATTTCGCTATTTGTGTTATTTGGTTATATATAGCTCTTCAAGTGTTTATGTTCTTATAAATCATTGGCTTTCAAAAATATGGTTTTGAGCATTCCTGATGAATTAAATCCAGAAAAAAGCTTCGAACACATAGAATTCATCTAACGTGTTGTTTTAGTTTTTCAATTTAATGTTATACTAGTACCGTCCTTCAAACTCTTGATGATTTTCTTTACAACATTAAATCTACTTTTAACAAACACTTTGTCTTATATATCGACGTGTGAGTATAAAGAACAAACTGTTGATGAAACCCGTTTTTTTTTAATTTACTGTTTATGGACATAATTGAAGTACTCGCTGAAATTATTATGTTCCTCTCCTGAATTTTGCAATACCTCATTAACATCAGTTTTAAGGATGTGTTGCAAAGTGTTTTCTGAAATCAAACTAATCAAATAGTATTTGCATTTTAAAACACAACCAGCTCACGTAATTCAGTGTGATCAAAAACGTACTTCTTTTACAATTTTCTCTCATGTTGTTACACAGGATTCCAACGTTTTACGTTAAGTGCAAATCAGCAATGGCTGCCATAATAACCTCAATTTTACATACTATCAGAGATTATCTACAAAATTACCCCAAAAGTTATTTTACGGAGACTTTAATGTCTTTAATGGTTCAGCTGAACTGATGTCCATGTCAATTTTGCACAAAACATATGCGTAAGATGACCAACAAATTACCTTTCTGCACATGTGAGTTAACTTGCATCATCCTGGTGATTTATCAATGAAATTTACAAAATTTCGAAGGGTTGAATAAGTTTCATTTTGCTATTTAAAGTCATCCTTACTTTTCCTATTTTCATTCCCGATTTTATTCTTTCACAGATTCTCTATTTTTCGTTCAGTGTAAGTTTACTTGTGTTAATATGTCTTCCGATTGAGTTAAGCCATTTCAATGGTTATTTATAGTGTGTATTTCTATGTTGTGATGTTAAGGTTGGTACATATTAAAACGTTTAAACCCATGTTTAAACCCACTGCATTTGTTTGCACCTGTTCTAAGTCTAGAATATGATGTTCAGTAGTTGTCGTTTGTGGACGTGATTCATAAGTGTTTCTCGTTTCTCTTTTTTATATAGATTAGACAGTTGATTTTCCCGTTCGAATGGGTAAGCTACTCAATTTTTGGGCCCTTTATAGCTTGCTGTTCGATATTAGGAAATGTTCCGTGTTCGTACTTTGACCTACAATGGTTTATTTTTTACAAATTGTGACTTGGATGAAGAATTGTCTCACTGGCACTCATACCACATCTTTATATATTTATAATTATAACATTACACAAAGGTTTCATAATATTCCGTTGATTAATTGGCTATAACAATTAGTGACAGTACGAATACTCCTATACACATTTAAAGAGAAAGACATGTGGCTATACTTACAAATGAATTTGAAGTCATTTGTGCAATTCAGCATAGCAGGTGAAATAGTTTTCTAGCATTTTTATATAAAATTCAGAATGTAAATTGGGAAAATGTAAAAAAAACCAACCAAAGAGCAGATAACAGCCAAAGGCCAATAACGTGTCGTTAATACTTACTTACTTACTTACTTACTTACTTACTTACTTACTTACTTACTTACTTACTTACTTACTTACTTACTTACTTTCTTACTTTCTTACTTACTTACTTACTTACTTACTTACTTTCTTACTTTCTTACTTACTTACTTACTTACTTACTTACCTTTTTACTTACTTACTTACGTCCTTCCTTCCTTCCTTCCTTCCTTCCTTCCTTCCTTCCTTCCTTCCTTCCTTCCTTCCTTACTTCCTTACTTACTTACTTACTAACTTTCTTATTTACTTACAACACAGAACCCAGAGGTGGACCTCAGCTGGCAACCTTTATGAATTTGTGCGGCGGAATAAACGTGTTTTTTTTTATATCTCAACCCTCCCCCTGTACGTGAAGCCAATATAGAAACACACAGCAATACGCATAATAAAACTTAGTTTAAAAGAAGTCCGAGTCCGATGTCAGAAAACTAAAATGGTCAAATACAATATAAAGGTAGTTATTTCTGACGTTTATAAACAAAATTTATTAACCAATTGTTTGCAGGAATTAAACGATAACTTTTCTTTATGGCAAATTTTGATTAATTAAAGATGTCAACTCAGAGAAACAGAATGTTGACAGTTTCAATAATTTCAAACCTTTAATTTACATCAATACTAACAATGTTACCATGATATGTCAGAAAATATTTTAAAAGAAGGTTCAACTACGGATTTTTTATAAAATTATATATTCCTTCAAGTATTTTTGTACCGTTTTTAAGGTTACCCAAATGATTGGTTAAATCCAGTATGTCTATATCACATCGAGTTTAGGTCAACGCTTATATCTCCAAATAGAATAACAAAAGAATCATACGCGTCATTAATATTGTTGAACCTCCAACAGCTGTGATGATGCGGATTTAAGTATAATAAATGAGTTTATTGAAAAAGGATCTTTGTTTGAGTTTGAATGATATGGAAAGTGGCCTTACTTCATAACGTAATTTGGTTCTTATCATGTTTCTTAATATAGCAAGAAGGTACATAGGGAACATTCTATCTAAAGTGATAATATCTAGCAGTATTGTCTTAAAAACGTTCTTCTAATAAGGTGTTTACCAATCAAAGTTTGTATATGATAGTCTATTGATCAGACATCACAAAACAAGAGATAAATAAATTGCAAGTGACATAACTCTCCTCGTTTAGAAGATATTGCCTATTTCCGCAAGTGGTAAGGCGTTATACTAATCAGTTACACTAAATATCTAATCGGCAACTGTAAATTCCACTTAATAATTATCACAAAGAAATGAGATAAATATGTCAAAGAAAAATAGAAAATCGGCATCGAACACAATCATTTTTTATTTATCCTGTTGCTGAACCTTTTTAATGTGTCTGTAACTTTATTAAATGTATTCAATATCATTGCGAAAATATGGTTTTAATAAGATTGAGTTGTTTCATATAAAAATATTTGTTATAACGTTTTATACATATAAAATGTTTTTGTTGTACTTTTTTGGCATATTACTAATTGCATTGATACGCAAATCTAAACGGTTTGGCCATTTCATAATAACTTTTATGATCAATATGTAAGAACGGTCATTTCGTTGCCAGTGATAGATTGTTAATATTGATCAAGTGAATTGTAATAAGAATTATGCGTATAATACTTTAGATTTGAGTTGTACATATGTCATTAAAATAATGCAGATATAATTCAGTTGTAAAGGCATATGACCTGTAATTGAATTTCCTTTTAAATTACTATGATAATGTTATATTATTGACAAAATATTATTTCAAAAATATTGCAGTCACATGTTTAAATTCAAACTGGTGATCGTTTCATGAAAATAAAGACGTCATTTAAGAAGGAAATGTAAAAAAAAATCAGACTTTACAATTTTATAGCAAATCAAAATGACTACCTTACATTCATATGACTAAACACATTTATATATGTTTTAAGAAATGCATCCTTACCAAATGAATTTTAATTGCAGAATGATTATTGAATCTAAAATGATTATGAGTAAACACCTTGATAAACTGCATATGCTTTATACTAGCAACTTTTGGCAACCAATAAGCTACTCGAGTTTATTAGTTTATAGTATTGTAAAATCCTAAATAAAATGCACTGGAAATGAGAAATAAATTTATTGTAAATTTAAGCCACATATGTTTTTTCGACGTTCATATCTAATAAATCGACTAAACAGATACAATACATACACAAAGCACGTTTTAGCTACAAAAAAAATGTTAAGTAACACACTAAACTTATCTGCGTTGCTATCAACGTATTGGTTTGTGTCCGTATCTGTTGTCTATGTGGTTTTCAATTTTCATAATCTTTGGCAGATATTTTGTTTAAATAGCAATTCATGACTATCCTACAGATATTGGCAATGATGACCGTAGGTAATAATGCGTATGTGTTGTTATATACGACCGACGAAAAGGGGTTGAGATCATTCGAAACTTGTTTCCAGTTTTCCGTTTTTCTTCCTCCCTTTTATATCTGTATCTATATTGGGTGTGTATATGTAAATCAACGAAATAGAAAGTCTTCCTTCATTTTTTCAGAGACCAGGATTACTGGTTAGGATTGTCGGAACCAAAGCAAGATCAGCATATCTGGCAGGACTGTACGAAAAGTACAACTTTCGTCACATTAAAAGACGAACAGTATGATCAGAACAAGTTGTGTTATCTTGTAAACAAAGGCGCTCTTATTTTGGAGAGAGCACCATGTGACGAACACAAATATTTTGCATGTGAAAAAAAACTTACAGGTAAGTGATAGAAATATTCAAGGCATACGCTATGAAAGCAAAGTAGTGAATTACAATTAAGAATGTCACGGGAAACGTCTTTAGCTTCCGGTGTCATCAGTCACATATCAAAATTTATTAACACACTTGAAAGAAACAGTTATCAAAGACAAAAATGAATAATTTGAAACAATTTTAGAGCCAATATCAATTATATATAGTTCATTAAACATAAAAAGTGTTAAGAGGCACCGCCATAATATCATACCGTGACAAAATCTACATAATTCGACAACAACAAACACATCTGAAGAAACCGGCATTCAAATACTCAAAATCGTATGGTGACCTATAGTTTTGTGTCATTTTGTCTATGGTGAAGAGTAATCTTATTGGTACACCTTTCACGTCTTCTTAAGGATGTTCGCTGGTCAGTTTTAAAATAAATAACTTTTCATAAAACTAGTGTGAATTGATATGTAATAAATTGAGGAATCAAAAGAGCCAAAACAATATAGGGGTCAATATGCTTGTTTTCGAGATATTAGCCATTGGAATTTTGGCTGGAAAATGTTCTCTCTTGACTTTTCATAGCTTTATCATTGACCAGTTAAAGTTCTTAAATACTATTAAAAAAAAAAATTTTATAAAATTTACACAAATGACTTATAACTATACATGTTAAAGATTTGTAAAAAGAAAAAATGGGTTTTCATGGGGAAATTTTATTAAGGCATTCACATGGATAAAATCAGAGGATTCCGAAATGCTGACAAATATTCCGAAACATGACAAGCAGACATCCTTAATTTTATATTCAGGAAAGACATTGTAATCTCTCCACATAAGTTTTATTTCCTACTTCTCCCTGACGAAAATGTACATATTATGGTACTTTTTTATATATTAAGCTGGATTAGAAAATCTTCCCGGTACTAGCATTTGCACATCGAACTTTTTTCCATTTTTTTTTAACGATAAACAAAATCCCAAATCTTAGTAAATAGAAAATGAAAAAAGATGATTGGGTTTCACACATAAACATGCACGTTTCTATCTAACAAGTCTGTGTCAACATAAACATGGTTCCCATCACGTATATAAATTTTCGGATCATACATTGGTTTACGTATGCTCAGGTTGATACAACATATCAACCTGATCATATGCATGTTGAAATTGTTTCAACATATTTACATACGTGTGACCATGCTAGATTGATCCCCCAAAATACACAAACCGTTTTGGATGTTATAATTATAGTGAACTCCAATAGTGTGAAAAATGTTTAGCTGGGCACACATATGTTTAATACATTGAACAGATATAAATAACCTAACGTCTATATGAAATATGTAAAAATTGTATTATCAAACTCGTAAAATGCAGGATATTGTTTTTTAAAATTACTTTATTTTACCCTTTTTATTATTTTTTCAATGCAACTCGAATTCATTCAAAGACAAATATTGAACCTATTGTAATAATGTTCATAATTGTCCTGATAAATGCAATTACTTGATTCTTTTGTAAAGTATATGTATGTTAGACTCAGATCGACGTCCGGCCTCTTATTGAAGTCCGTTCCTCAAATCGACGTCCGTGCCTCAATTCGACGTCATAATCTGACGTCACATTCTCCATTCGACGTCCAATATTTTGATACTCTAATCGACGTCCAATGTGATATTATGTATTTCCAAAAACAAAATCCGATTTAATATAGTCTTTTCTAATCGATGTCCAATATCAATTAAAATCTCGACTAACACTTATACAAGTACATGTTTTGTAGGGTTTTTATGACAACTAAATTTTCAAACATTTTTACAGACTTTCCATTTATACCTTTTTCAACCCGAAATAAGTAACATGCACATTAATGTTTATCTTGTCAAAGAGTAAATCTAATCGATGTCACTCTTTTTTTTTTCGGAATTGTTTTTTTTTAATTGATATAAGGCCGTCAATTTTTTAATTTGAATATTTTTTATAAACATTAGAAACATTGTTTATCAAAAGTTGTTCGGTTGCTAACATTAACTTTATCTTAACTCTGATGGATAGTTGTCCCATTGGAAATCATACCACATCTCCTTATCTTTATGTAATCTCTAAAATTTAAAAATTGATATCACTACCTATTTCCATACTTAGTCTAGTATGTAATAATTTAGAAAACCTTTTTTAATTTTAAATACATCTTACTTGTCATACATAATATGTTTACAGCCGATATCATTCAGTGTGTAGGCAAAGGTAATATCTTTGGTTAGCTTGCTTGCTAGATGAACCGTGAAGTCGTTATAAGGTAAGGTAAACAGATTTACAGGTTTCAACTACTATCAGATCAGTTTAATTTTGTATAGTGTGTCAAAAACGGACGTTTATTAGAGAAGCTATAACTTGGACGTAGATAAGAGAAGCCCAAAATGGACGTCGATTAGGTAAGCATAGAATTAGCCGTCGATTTAGAATGATATTTCATTGTGACGTCGATTTGAGACCGGACGTCGATCTGAGTCTTACATGTATATCTCAGAACATACAGATGCTATTTATACGTTTTACATTTGCGTTCGTTTTTGTGAAAAGGGGCATTGTTTTAAAGTTTGGGATCAAAAACGTTTACATATCATTAGTTATTAACACTATCTAGAATTACACAGTTTGTCTATGTATACACAATCATAGTTTATATTAAAAACAATTACTCACTCTGAGTCTTCACCGACTGTATAGAAATGACATATAAAAAATCCAAAAGCTATTTTCTTAATAACAGTAAAGTATGACCTCGTATCATTTCATATGTTTTTAACCTTATCAGTTTCGTATTCGGGTGAAATGTTTTCTATTAAAATACATGTATGTATCAACTCCCTTTCAAGGTTATTTATTGGAATTTAACTCCGCATAATGATAAAATATTACTGTAGTACTGACCCTACTGATGTTTACCTTCTATTAGAATATATTGTAAGAATTTTGTTAAATTTATAACAAATAAAAACTTAATCAATAATATCAAGTCCAAAAGGTCGGCTTATTAATACTAAATCATCTCTACGGCTTTTTATGCCCCATTTATGGGCATTATGTTTTCTGGTCTGTGCGTCCGTTCGTCCGTTCGTTCGTTCGTTCGTCCGTCCGTTCGTTCGTTCGTCCGTCTGTCCCGCTTCAGGTTAAAGTTTTTGGTCGAGGTAGTTTTTGATGAAGTTGAAGTCTAATCAACTTGAAACTTAGTACATATGTTCTGTATGATATGATCTTTCTAATTTTAATTCCAAATTAGAGATTTAACCCCATTTTCACGGTCCACTGAACATAGAAAATGATAGTGCGGATGGGGCATCCGTGTACTGGGGACACATTCTTGTTCTTAACCACCTTTACGCAATATTATATGTTCTGCATATTGCATTATAGCTGCCTGTAATCATTCAACAATTCTAAGCTCAAACAGTCTGGCAAGATACGTGAACACTACAACCAGGGATTGTCAAGAAGAATGTGCTAAAAGTCCAAACTGTTGGTCAGGGATATCTATCGATTCAAACCTTTGTATTCTACTTGAATCACGACCAGGTTCAGAAACACTATCACAGGTCACAATGTTCAAAAAGTCATGTGTACAAGGTAAGTAATGCGTAATGGTTAATACGGTGGTGTGAGCGAGAGCGAGAGAGAGAGAGATGCTAAACTTTGTGATCTCTGAATCATTCCAGAAAAGTTGTGTAATTTCAGAAGATCGAATATTAACTTTGAAAATGTGTAAGAGATGGTCTGACTGTTCCGACCGACACTACCTAGAATAAGCCTTTGAACTGAAAGAGGAAATTAACACAAGATACAGATCCAAGAGTACATGAATTTCGGAACTACTTAATTGATTTATCGTATTTTTCTAAAACTAAAAATATCAAACAGGCATATCTAAAAGATTAATTGTTAAGCTATCATAAATATTATCGTAAACTTAAGTATGACCTTGTCTTATGCCACCATATAATTATACAAAGCCAATATTGACATTAAACAGAGAAACAATAATTAACAAATCAAAATACAGAATACTATGATAGGAAATTCAAATTTTCTATTTGTATTAAGTAGCAATTTTATTTTTGTAATGCTAATACTAGTTGTATATTACCATACAGAATAGAAATGTCATCAATGAACAAGTTAAATAGGGTTAATGGTATACTTATTTTGTACTTTTATCGAGGACTTGCAAAACTATCAAATAACAAAAAGAGGGGAGAAAGATACCAGAGGGACAGCCAAACTCATATATCGAAACTAAACTAACAAGAGTACCCAAGACACAACATAGAAAACTAATTTGCATTGTTTTGATTTTTAAGAAAGTAATTTTTTAATGTTTCGCAATTACTTGATACAAAATTATAATATGCTTCAAAATTGGAAATAAATAGAATAAATAATAAATAAATGAAATATATGTAAATATATTAAATATGTGACTGCAAAGTTTAAGTATTATCATCCTCATGGCTGACAAAACGAGAGATCAGCCCGTTGTTAAATTGAAAAATCAGAACCACAAATATCATGTTATTTCGTTCTCTTTTCCTTCTTTAAATTCTTGTCTTTTAGGTTTGATAATGTACTTTGTCTACATGCATTTTTGTGCTTTTTTGTTATATATTTGTTTGTTTTTATAGTGATTATGATTATAACACAATAATGACTGTTGTACCCCTAATTTTGACATTTTTATTTATTCTGTTTGGTCTGTTCACACATCGTTGTCAGTATAACGGAATTTGATTCGACAGTAATGAAAGTAAGAATTTTAGCGCACTATAAAATCAGGTTCAATCCCCCATTTTCTGGATAAGAGATCTAGAATGCCTGTACAAAGAACAGAATATGACATTTGTTATCCATTTGTTTGATGTGTTTGGGCTTTGGGTTTTGTGATTTGATTAAGAACTTTCCGTTTGCATTTTCCTCATAGTTAATTACTGTAGTCATTTTACGTTTTGATTAAATCACACTCAACTAACATTGTATGTGATGTGTTTGGGTGTATGGGTCAATGTCTAATAGTGTCCTATTCTAAACGTGTACACATTCTTCTGACATTTGAGTGTGTTTTATCATTTTAGTGAAAGTTGTAGACAACCAACGTGTGCCTGTTGTGGTAGCAGATGAAAATGATGCTCCTTCGGTGAACTGCTCATATACATCGCAAACAGGTAATAATGTTTGTTTAACTTAGTTTCTCTTTTCATATTTTCATTATAGAAGATCTATCTGATGAGTCAACGTTAATCTCATTTGCTATCATTCCACATCTTCTCATTTAAAAAAATGAATTCTATTGCCTCAGGTTTGTTGTAAACTCTTAATTAACTCGTGTCAAATAAATGTAACTAAAATGCAACAGTAGGTTAATCAGTCTCGCACCTTTTGATAAAATTGAGAATGGAAATTGTGAATATGGCTAAGAGACAGCATCACGACCGAAGAGCAGATAACAGCTAAAGGCAACCAATGAATCTTCAATGCAGCGAGATAATCCCGCAGGCGGAGGTGGTCCTCAGCTGGCTCTAAACAAAAATGTGTACTAGTCCAGAGAAAATGAACTTCATACTTAAAATATATATTAATATATGAACTAGAATTCAAAACATATACACGACTAACAAAGACAAGTGGTTACTGACTTGCGACGGGCACAACACTGCACGGGGTTAAACATTTTTTTGAGATCTCAAGTCCCCTGACTTATACCTCTTGCCAATTTAGAATTAAGAAATACACAGTATTACGTACAGTTAAGCTCAGCTTAAAGAAGTTCGATGTCAATGTAGGTAACATAAGAAGCAAAGAAAAAATGACAATGATAAAAAACAAACAAAGATAAAATTGAGAAAGGAAATGAGGAATGTGTCAAAGAGACAACAACCCGACCATAGAACAGACAACAGCAGAAGGTCACCAATAGGTCTTCAATGCAGCAAGAAACTCCCGCACCCGGAGGCGTCCTTCATTTGGCCCCTAAACAGATATATATATACTACTTCAGTAACAATGGACTGCTAGCAGTTACTGACAGGCCAGCTCCAGAACTTAATAAATTTTGATTGAAAGATTCTGATGTTAAGCTATCTGTTTCAGCTTATGTTAGTTACGTTGCTGTGATTCTTCTTGCTCGATTTTTGCGAGATTTAAACGGGAATCTAGTATCATTTTAACTTATTGGGTTGACAGGTTTAAATATCAGTGTCGTATCAGGACAAGTAAAAAGATAGAATGTTTCCAATTATATAATGTTTGTTTTGTTCGTGTTATATATTTATTGAGATTTACTATTCACTGCATAAATCATAACATAATATATGGTACAAGGACTTTTGAGAAATTGTAGATATAAATATTAACAAACTAAAAACTGTTTGCTCGGCTGAGCCAGTTAGTTTGTGTCATGAACTTGAAAAAGTAGTCATCCATTGTATGTCACCTGACTTTGAATATTTTTTTAAATCTTTTTTTTGAAAAACTTTATTATAAGTTTTCGAGTAGACTATCAGTAACCGTAATCATTATTCTTGTAGTACATCGTTACAGACAAGATTTTAAACAAACATTTCTTAAATTGTCAAGTTTGTCAAGTTTATACATTTTTAAATTTTTTAAGAAAGTCGCTCAGGCAAAGTTGACCTTAGATGAATTTTCCTATTTTTCGTTTGTTTATGTCCTTTTGAATATAACGCTCTTCAATTGCTTTGGATTTTATACATCGTTGGCTTTCTAATATTCGACTGTGAGCGTTCCTGATAAAGATAAATCAAGAAAAGCGCTTCTAGTGCGTGAAATTTATTACTTGTTGTTTTCATTTTTTTTTATATCCGTCGTTGATGACAACGAAATGTTCCCAAAGACCACTTTCGAGTAATGTCCTTCACCGGAAAAAATTATCAATTATGCGCCCCTTTGTGACTTCAAAAAGAAAACTGTTATTCTAAAACAAATCATCTAATTTGAAACTAAAGTAAACATGCGTAGAGTAGACATTATCAGATTTAATAAGCTATAAATAGTTAGTAGCAAAAGGGTTGTCACCGAGGGGTGTCAGGATAGATCAAATGAAAGACCGACCTTAGGTAGTTCTTTCTTTGAACAATCCTGACACCCCGAGGTGACGCACGTTTCGTCTTCATAAGACACAGAAGTGACGCTATGATAAAAATAGTTATAAAAACCAAACAAAGTTGAAGAGCATTGAGGACCCACAATTCCAAAAGTGTGTGCATAATACGGCTTATAAGTTAATCTATAAAATTCGACTCAAGAAAATTGACTTAAAAGTAATTCAGTATCTTGGCTACAAAAAGACTATTGACATAAAAAAAAATAATGATTAAAGAGTAAAATAAAAACAAAACCATATTCAGAGGAACATTCAAAGCCCAAATATAAAACTTTGATCCTGGTATCCATGATGAGTTGATCATACAGCATCGAAATTAATGTTAACATAATTGCCTTATAACAGAACCATGTTCAATTTGATTGGGTAGACAATGTATTCAGTATCTTTTGAATCTTGCTGGTATGAAGGCTAAAATCAACAAAATTCCTCAAAACCGTTATTTGCTGATGCTTATTTTTACGTATAAGGCAGCTGACAGGTTCATGTTCACATGCATAAAATCAAACATTGCATTCAAATGGAGCCAGGAAAAATAAAGAATCACAAGGGTAAACTTTTACAGCTAATTAAGGTAAAGTTGTGTAACTACTATATAGCTAGGACTCAAATTACCCGTAAATTTGAGAAAAAGAACTTTGTAATAAACAACCTTTACTGCGGTATACAAAAGAGAGTCAACGCAATTAAAAAAACATTGAAATCACAATCAGAACTCCATTCAATTTTAACGACCAGAATAAAAGATCGTGTCGCTACAGAAAAGTCTTTTTATGAATAGTTCGAAAAAAGTACAGTGCATTTTTATTGACATGATTTAACGAAAACTGATGACCTTAGTAAACCCAACATTTTATTCTTATATCTTCACCTTTTTTTATTTTACGTTCCTGTTTCTTGCCGAAAACTAGTATTTTTTTCTAAAATTCTTTTTCATTCGGGGGGGGGGGGGGGGAGTTAAAAAAAAAGCTTCCTGATCGAGTACAAATTGTTATTTGTCGATTTCTGCAAATTGTAAACAACTCTTATAAAATAAATTACTGTCACGTTATTGACTACTTTTATCTAATGGCACAATTTCTTTCATAGACTCCTTTCAAATCAAATCTGTCATTTTCATTCCTAGAGCATCATTACAATGTTTTCAAACGACGGATTATTTAACCTCACTTAGAAGGGACTTATGTTATTGATAGAAAGCATTATTATGCAAACCGTACTCTACACATAATTTCAAAAAAGTATTCAAGTTACCGTCCTACAGACAAAAAAGTAAGGAAATCCTATTTGATTTTTTTTTTAAATGAAAGCAATTTTTTTTTTTAAATTCCGGCGTACCATTTTTCCAGGTTCTGACAACAGATGTAGTTTAGACTAATTTCTTTGTTTAAAGTATTGTTGCATGAAATATAAAATACAGTGCTTCAAAAGTGAAGGCACATCCGAATAGAGTATCTTCAAAATTGAATTTTATCATTTTTAATAATTATCAAAATAAACTTTTTTTCCTATTTTTCAGAGGTTTTAGATTCTACTGTAGTTCAAAGTATTCCAGATGTTTCTGATTCTACCGTCTCTGTGACAGACATACCAGAGGTTTCTTATTCTACCGCCTCTGTGACAGACATACCAGAGGTTTCTGATTCTACCGTCTCTGTGACAGACATACCAGAGGTTTCTGATTCTACCGTCTCTGTGACAGACATACCAGAGGTTTCTCATTCTACCGTCTCTGTGACAAACATAGCAAAGATTTCGGATTATACATCTGTACAGACAGACATTTCCCCAACACCATGCTATATGGATGAAACCTTAAATGAAACGAATATATACAACAGAACAGAATTTGTTACGCAATATATTACAGTTCCTGTTTCGGTATCAACTTTTTTTCCGAATTTACAAACTGTAACCACGACTATAAATGTAACTGAAACTGTGTATTTAAACAACATTGTGATAGAAACAAATAATCCAAGCCCGAATGGTTGTGTGGATGCGTCTCCACCATATCTTTCCCCAGACGATCCAGTCCTGCATGAAGCTATTGCAAGTATGTCAAAAGAACTGAAAGTTGACAAAAAGAAAACAAACTCGCACATTAGAAAATTAACAAGTGCGTCAGACAGCCGAATGTCTTCACGAACAATTGGAATATTTGGATTAGTATTACTCATAATACCATTTTTTCTAATTATAATCGGTGATATTCCTGCTATTTGGCGCGATACTAGTATTTTTTTTAGGAGATGTCGGACACAAGACAGTCAAAAACCGTAATAGTTTATTTCTGTAACTCAACTACGTCCATATCTGCAACACATTTTGAAGAAAAGATCTTTTCAAAAACATTGTAACGGCTTTGTTTTAAGTTGATTGATACCAATACCATAACAATCGCACATTATTTGCAATTAAAATGTGTTGAAATTAAAACAATGTACTGAAATATATATAGAGAGAGAATAATGCATGGCAAAATCCGTATCATATGCCGTATCATCCCGAGATACCAATATCAGCCAGAGGGATATTGGTCGAGGGTGATAAGGCGTGTGATACGGATTTTGCCATACATTATTCTGTTTATCATATATTTTTTAAAACCTAATTAAAATTGTAAAAAAATTCATTTGTGCAGAAACAAACTTCTCGAAAATTATGAACAAATAAACAATAAAACTTCAGATATTTCTACATCTTATTGTACTATTTTATATTAAATCGCTCGTCAAGTTACTGGGTAATAATTATTTGAAAAAAAACGATTTTAGTTGAAATGATTTTTTTTTTAAGGGAAATCATTTTTTCCCTAAACCTGAAAATGAAGCAACTGGACGTCATAGGTCAATTGTAATTATAAAGTCACGCCAGGTTTCGATATGGTTTTTGCTATGCGATACGGGGTATGCGATACAGGGTAGGTGATACAAAATGGAAAACAGAACCTTTATTAGATATACAAAATTGCTGTATTTTGTACTAATTCCATTGTATTGAATCTTCAATTGAATAATTATCAGAAGTAGGTTACTTTTAACTTTGAATAAAAAGAGATACACAGTATTGAGAGAGAGAGAGAGAGAGAGAGAGAGAGAGAGAGAGAGAGAGAGAGAGAGAGAGAGAGAGAGAGAGAGAGAGAGAGAGAGAGAGAGAGAGAGAGAGAGAGAGAGAGAGAGAGAGAGAGAGAGAGGGGGGCCGAAGAGACACCAAAGGGTCCTTCAAAATCGAAAACAAACTGAAAACTCCAAAGGTAATAACACAGTCCCTTGAGAGAAAAAAAAATTGGATTACTATACAGTATACAGTAACATAAATCCTGCTGTGTTCTTACATTTAATTTGTTGTTTAATAATCTGAAATTATAAATGTTCACATTATATCACTCGTATATAAAAAGGTGTACGTAAATGTTTCTCTTACAAAACCAGGGAAAATTCGTTCAAAGCCTTGTACGTTTAATCGGAATTTTTAAACCAAATAATTATAGTTTAAATGATATTTCACGGCTAATTTTGCAGGATGAGATTTTGTAATTATTTGTGTCTGCATGATATTGCAATAACCCATGATATTTGGGCTTTTGTGATTAGCTATCTCATTAAACACCATACAGTATCTACTATTTATATAATCTTCTATAAGTTCAAACAAATACGCAAGCTGCTTAAGACACAGTCGATCAAACATTTTAAAGTACAAATGGCAAACCAAATAAAAGCAATGAATTATACATTCATAGACTGATCTATACTTAAATTGAGTTATCGTTCTTCTTATTGTTACAACGAAGGCAAAACTTATTTTAAATAAGTCGAGTAAATTTTAACAAATTAATTTTTTCTTAACTTTTAAATACATGTTTCCTTCAAATAAAAGTGTAATGTATCAAGGAACACCTTGTTGTGGCTTTATTGTGTAGTTTTAGTATTAATGTAAAAGAGTGCATGTTTGTAAATTATTAGAAATATCTTATATATATTTATTCATCGACATACCTGCATCCCTCCTACAACAACATGTTGATAACTTGATGTTACCAATGAACATATGTGTGTTTGTTTGTCTTATATGTACACAATAAATGGTCGATTAATTAGTGTTGAAAATGAAAATATGTGTGTTTGTACGTCTCATGTGCGTATTTCATATTTGCTGTTTTTAATTTTATTTGTACAATTTTTTGCGTTTTTAGATCAAGTTTATGCATTCATGATTAAATAAACGATAACAGTTGCTTACCAAAGTTCAGGCCTTGTTGATCCCATCTTGCACATTTTTAATATTCAAAGTTTTAGAATAAATGAGCCTTATATTTTTCTTCAATGACATGAATTGTAAAGATAAAAGTGAAGAAATTGAATTTTTAATAAGATTAATTCATTTTATATATTTATTTGTCTGCTAATGTCTGAATTTTCCTCTGTGAATTCTTCTTATCTTTATTGTTTAAAGCAAGTCCCTGGGACCCCACGCCAAAGTTCGTGCAACATTTATATTGACATAGGTAGCATCTTGATCAGTGGTAAAAAAATAACTTAACTCTTCATAGAAAGATTCAAATGAAAAAAGTTACGGCTTCATTAATGACAAAACAGTGAGCAAAAAACGAATATGACAGACAACAACTAACCGCAAACACTTAAATTACAGCAGAACATGTGTATCTATTTACAGGCTATTATTATTAAATATATTAATTATTGACTCGGTTACATTGTATTGAGTGAATTGAATGCTGAAAAAAGTTGACGCTAATTATTTTTTAATCGAATTGGAGTGAAATATTATCGATATTTTAACACGACGAAGACTTTTGATAGAGTATACTATGAGAATGATATAACATCGAAATTCAAAGATATAACAATGTTGGGTTTTGTCATTCAGACAGCCACCTAACAGTAAGGAAAAACTATAGTTACACTTCTCAAAGATAAAAGTATCACTAATCTTTCTGTTCTTTTATCTTTTGTTGTAAAATAAAAACTTCTTTCGAACTTTTATAATCATAGTAATTGGTGAAACGATTACAAATGAGAGCGCAAAAAACGTGGATCTAAGCAACTGTAATTCAGGATATGACTTTCACAAATGAGCATAATTAATACCGTATATACTCAGTTAGATTTGTTATTCACGTGGGATTTTGTCTGATGCTTGGTCCGTTTCTGTGTGTGTTACTTGTAGTGTTGTGTCGTTGTTCTCCTCTTATATTTAATGCGTTTCCCTCAGTTTTAGTTTGTTACCCCGATTTTGTTTTTTGTCCATTGATTTATGAGTTTGAACAGCGGTATATTAGCTAGCTATAAAACCAGGTTCAATCCACCATTTTCTACATTAGAGAATGTCTGTACCAAGTCAGGAATATGAAAGTTGTTATCCATTCGTTTATACTACTGTTGCCATTATTCAGACAAATGATGACACGACAAACTATCAAACAATTCAAATGAGAAAAAATCATCCTAATAAAGGCTAAATCAAAAATTGAAAGAGGAGACAATTAAAATATGCAAGTTGTAAACCATTATTCAGTGGGTATGTAAAAGAAATTATGCGACTATAATAAGTACAATAACTACATTTGTACACGGGGCGGATTTTCTCATTGTTTAAGGCCGTATGATGAATTAAACTTTATTACATCAGATCTTTTTAGGTCACACCAATTTTTTTCAATAAAACAAAGTTTCATTAGTGACCTGACGACACTGTTTCCAGCTATTTAAACCTGGAATTCTATTTATGGTGTTTTCCTCTTATAGCTAAGATGTTTCCCTCGGTTTTAGTTTGTAACTCGAATTTGTTTTTGATTGGCGACTTTTGAACAGCAGTATACTATTGTTACCTTTATTTCCAATTCATTGAAGTTGGGGGATGATGTTTTGGTCCTTATTTGAATAGTTGTTTTAAAACCTCTCGGCAGAACTAGGTTGCTGTCCTCCTTAGAACATAATCATGGGGATCATATCTAAGATTCGGAGTCTCAAGTTGAAGGAATATTTTTTTCCTGTACTGACGTCTCATGTTATTGACGTTTACTTATAACATTAAACTTCTGGTTTTTTGATATTTTACGAATCAAAACAGTAAGTTTTAAAGTTTGAATAAGAACAGTCATTAAATATTGTATGTTAGTTAATAGAATCAATACCTTAGCTAATATATTTAATTTTTAGAAACTTTCTTTTTTGATTATCAGGATTATCGATACACGGAAGCCGCTTATGGTGATAAAAGGCTGTACTTATTTTGTACATTTGTAGAGTGAGCTGAAAATCGAAATTGTCTCACACTCCTTTGTATTTATTATGTAATTAATATTTGAGCAAGTAAAAATAATACATGCAATGGATGCCTACCTTTGTTTTTAGAATATAGATAAAATATAATTGATACAATGTGTAATTCGTTCATTTTTATTGATACGTTTGCCATTATACATTATTCAGGATACCAATATAAGACGATTTAGAAATATTCCCATGTCACCTTCTATTGTCATTATATTTTATTTGTTTTTCCTGAATGTAAATTATACTTTTGAATTCCTTAGGTTTTCGGAAGTTGAATTAAATGCGATTGTCATACAAGTAAGAGGTTTAACTAGCTGTAAAACCAGGTTCATTCTATTTGCTACATATTGGAAATTCAGGTACCAAGTCAGACTTATGACAGTTGTTTTCCATTCGTTTGATATCTTTAAGCATTTGATTTTTGCAATTTGATAAATGACTTTCGAGTTTCCCTTGGAGTTCGGTATTTTTGCTTCTTACTTTACGTCGGGGTTTTCAAGTTATGTCAATGAAAGAAGAGAGTGATAAAGCTCTCCCACTAACTGTTAACCTAACAGTGTTATAAGAAAATTATTTAGAGAAGGTTAATTATTTTCTGGCATTTAACGGGAATATTTGTAGAAATAAACGTGCACGTTTTCTGTAGCATATTTCCATCCTTTTATATAATTTTGAAAAATATTAAATTAACAAGTGGAATTAAATGAAAAACATGTGAACAACAAGAATGAGTCCATAGTAAACGGATGCCCCACTCGCATTATCATTTTCTATCTTCAGTAGACCGTGAAATTGGGGTCAAAACTCTAATTTGGTAATTGAATTAGAAAGATCATATCATATGGAACATGTGTACTAAGTTTGAAGTTGATTGGACTTCAACTTCATCAAAAACTACCTTGACCAAAAACTTTAACCTGAACGAACGGACGGAAGCCAGGACGGACAGACGGAAGGACGGACGGAAGGACGGACGGAAGGACGGACGGACGGACGCACGCACAGACCAGAAAACATAATGTCCCGCTACTATCGTAGGTGGGGCATAAAAACAGGTCATCGTACGGTCTTCAGAATTGTATATTGTATGGCAGGCTATACAATATAAAATTGAGAATGGAAATGGGGAATGTGCCAAAGAGACAACAACCCGACCATAGAGCAGATAGTCTACGTTAAGTCTACCCAGTCAGGATTCTACTTCGTCAAAATTATCTCCCTATTACACCAGTACATTTTTACAATCGTAGAAATGGAAGCCATTGTAGGGATGACGCAATGGCAATTTTGCTCTCGGAAACCGATAAATTTGTCCACATTGCACCATTACGATCCTTATATGTCATTTGTATTTTAAAAGACAAATGTATCTTCTAGCTAATGAGCATCAGTTAATGTTCTTGTCTGCATTGATTCAACTTTAAACTATTGTCTGATCGGTTGTCAGGTGGAATTTTCGAAAATTCATAAACATTTTAAAACAATTCTAATTAAATATTTCGTGGAAGGGCAGACTAGATTTTTTTAGTGGTTGAAGACTACACAGCTACTTTTGTATAGGTACTATTTCTGTACTAAAATATGTAGTACTGGAAATTTTCTTTTAATATTTAGTACTATTTCTTTACTTTAAAATTATTGTAATATTAAGGTACTTGTATTTTACAGTACTTGATTTGTACTAAATATTTTGGTACAGAAACAATACAATATTCCATGTTTGAAAATCATAATTTTAAGAGATATGAAATAGAAAAACTTTCAAAATGCTGAAAATGTAACGGTAGTAACCAAACATCTGTAGTACCTAAATTTCAAGTACAAATTAAGTACTGTAAAAAAACAGGTACCTAATATTACAATAATTTTAAAGTAACAAAATAGTACTGAATATTAAAAGTAAATTTCCAGTACTACAGATTTTTAGTACAGAAATAGTACCTATGCAAAAGTAGCTGTGTATAAACCGTAGTTATCACACACAAAAAGTTATAATTTTTAGAAGATATGCATTTTCATCATCCAACTTGAAAGGCTGTCGTCAAGTACTTTCAGTAAAAAATAGCTATTCGAACACACCTACTCTGTTTTTGTGATTCATTAGATAGTATTTCACTTGATCCATATATTTCATCATTTAGTACTGTGATTTTTTTATGTTATAAAGTCAACCTGTAGCTTTGATATATAAAAATGATAGAATCTGAAGCGAGACGATGTATGAAATATTTTTGCTTTGTACGATATACAAACAAAATATTCAACTAAAACACGCCATAACATAAAAAGGTGTACTCAATTTTCTCTTTTTGATACAATTATTACCCATTTTTTGGAATTTTTTTCTTGATTCACATAATGGAAGGGCAGACACGAAAATTACTGAACTAATAGATTAATATGGTTTCCGTCCGTAGTATTTTGTTTTTTTTAAATCGGAAGTTATGCATTTTCTACATCTAACTTGAAAGATACCCATGTCGCCGCCTTGATACAATGTATCTCGTTGTTCTGCTTTATTATGTACTAGATAAATTGAAAACTTATGCAAATGGTGTTTTTAAAATGAAACACTTCGTAATTGAGAAGAAAATCGTAATTTTATTTATTTCTATTAACTTTAAAATGTTTGTCAGTATAGTATACATTACAGTAAGCATTTGTCGCCTTCTCTAACAAAGAGCTTCGATTCTTTTGTTGTATTTCGACCAGGTTTCCGACTGTGCCTTTACTGTAAATGTATTGATTCTAACTTTGTCCCAGTGGGTACAAATAATAATATGTTTTGTAAGTTTGTGTTTAATGATATTTGCACTTGCTTAAGAATTGAAATATCGAAGACGTCTTTTGTGGCTTTATTTGATTATAAAAGAGAGTCATAGATTGCTAACATTATTAGAAGAAAGCATGCTATTGTTGTAACAAAGTTGATAAAGAATATGCAAACAAATAATATCTAATGAGTACTATATTTCTTTTTATAAAATTCGATTCGGTCTCTTCTTAATCAATCTACTAGATTCAAAGAACGGTAAACTACTGTTTCGTTGAGATATAAGCCCAAGAGGACATTTGACTAGGAAACAATTTATATATTGCATGTTCCGGTTTGTAATTTATATATTATATACCCAGATAGTTTTGATTTCAGGTAAGTCGACATGGTAAGTATATACAATTAAACGGTTACATTATGGTATCAATTCGTAAAATAAGAAATATGAAGAGAAAACAAACAAACAAAAATTGTTATCTCGATATTGTTTTCTTAAAATCATATTTATATTTTTTCCAAAATTAAGGTCTCCATATGAATGGGAATATTACAATATTGATTATTTATGAAGCAAACATGATTATTCACGAATATTTAAATAAAGACAACAGTAGTATACCGCTGATCGAAAGTCAAAATCGATTGAGATTAAACACAAATCCGAGATACAAACTAAAAACGAGGGAAACGCGTCAACGATAAGAGAGAAACAACGAAACAACAAAAACATTTAGGTGAACAAAAACCAAATGACACAGATACACACACAGAAACGAACTATAAGATAAGAACTGCCATTTTCCTGACTTGGTTCAGGACATTTTAAGAAAAATGGTTAGTTGAACGAACCTTGTGTTGTGGGTAGCCAAACTTCGCACTCTTATGTCAATGTTAAATATAACATTAAATTGACACCAGTACATGGCGGGAATGCAGTACAAATAAATGTAAGAACATTCAGGACAGAGAAATAAACAAATAAATACTAAGTAATACAATAGTACATTTCGACATGTCGACCACAGAATAACATAGGTCAGCACACTAAATAGCACAACAGAAAGTTGAAATATGTATTGCGTTTTTTGAAAATTATTTGGTAAATCTATCAAGCAGAATGAAACCACAAATAAAAAATTAAACCGATCAAATGTTTAAAGGATTGAAAACACTGTCTTTTTTGGAGACAGATAATTAACTCGATAGCAATAGTTTTTTTAATAGTATAATCTGCAAAATATAAGGTTATCAATTCTTATTTATTCAATGAGACAAAGACAATTTGCATTTTAATCTGCGATCAAGAGTAATAAACGAAAGTTATATTTAATGATCAATTACATTTAAGGAACGATTCATGATCTTCGAAGGTTAGAAATGAGATTTAACATGTTTAATTAGCACCAGTTAAGAATCAAACCTTAGACATACATGATATGTTCTAACAATTCTTACTTAAATATATTATTTGAATAAATATATACTATAAATATGGGAGCTTAATTTGTCTTAAACATTCCAGATTTGAATTGTTCCCAGTGAAGAATGGCATGTGGACAATTGACTGCGATATTATTGTTTTGTATAGACTTCGTTAATATGTATCCAAAATGTACGCAGGCACCCCAAAGAGGTCAGTAAATATTAATAACGGTAGGTTTTTTTTTTTATTTATTTATGTGCAGGAAATTTATTGATCTTTTAGACTTCCTAAGTTGTACGTTTTGTTGCAACATAATGGCTTCAAAAACTGGTGGTGATCCAAACAAACATAACCAACTTTACTTCGGCCTTGTTTTGTTCATCATATAGAACAGATTCAATACAATTTAAAATAATTTTTAACAATGAACTCAGCAGTAAAGCATTTGACTTATGTCAAAATCGATATCCACATTCATGTAAATGTTACTATACAGAATAAGACCCTTCGATAAAATCACAGACCAGACAACTTTACTTGTATTGAACTCTTTAGACCACGAATACAGGTTACTAATGAGATGAAGCGGGGACTAAAGTTTGCTTGCTTGTAATTTCTCTAAATATTTCTTGAAATATTAGCTTTTTTATAATTTATTAATCTATAAAAGGACCATTTCGGAATTTTTTTTTATATATCATGTTAGTACCGAACATATTCAAATACGAGAATAAAAGTATATATATTTTTTTGTTGTGTTCTTATGACAATTTGAATGAGTGTATATTCGCATCACCAACTTAACATGCATAGTGGTAGACGCTTATATTTTCGTCTCACCTATACTTGCTTCTTTTTGATTTCATGGAATTCCCTTCGATTTTGGGTTTTTCCTTGATTTGTATCTGTGTATGAATTTATGTGATCTAAATATCGGTAAACTACTATAGCGTTTAATTTATGTAGTGACGTCGTGTTTGAAGTTTTTTTTTTTTTAATTTTAGATTCATACAATGATTTGATTGAATATACCCTGTACGAAATAGAGGTTTCTTGGAATCACGCTGCTCAAATTTGTGCATCCCAAGGAGCGCATCTCCTGACATTTAAGTCACAGGAAAAGTTTGATCTCATTCAAGAACTTCAAATCAAAGAGTTCAGACTATTCTCGTAAGTTTCAATGTAATTTAATAATAGACACCTAAGATGGTGCCCTGTTTATTTTCAAAACAATGATTTTACAGTTAAATTGGAATTAATATTTTCCTGTTTTGAGGAATGATTCAATTTAATTTCTTATAAAATTCGATATATTTTGTTATCATAACCGACAGGATGTCATTCTTTTAAAAACAAATTAGCAAACTTACTAGATCGAACAAGATGGAACATTTGAAGTTCATTTTTCTTTTTTTCAAAACTGTAAACTGTTTTCTTTCTAAAAGTATTCACTAAGCAAAATAAGATGGTATGAAAAGACAAATAATCTGTATCATTAATGATTGTTGGTTTATTTTGGGGATAATTTTATATATTCTGTTGCATATGTATGAATTTATATCGTTGATTTCAAAAAGAGTAGCATTATGCCATACACTTTAAACAACTATGACTCATTCTCAATCTACTTTATCATATCTTCTAAGTAATCTCGTTCTACTGAATTCCTTACTTTTAGTCATGAACAATCTTACTGGTGACTTGAATAGAATTACTAGTAGAGCCAAAATTGTTCTAATAAGTGACTTAAAAAACTTATAAACAATCAAATGAATATTCAAACTCAGAAATAAACTGAAAATGCCATGGCAAAACCAAACCGATTACTAGTAACATAGAGACAACAATACATAGTGATATAACACAGAAAAGAATGAGCACTACATACCCACTCATAAACTTCAGGTGATCTCACATGCTCGAAAAGGGTAATCAAAATTTATGATATGCTTGTATACAAAGTACAAACCCTGTTATAAGTCTAGTTTGGTTGATTAAGCTGGGGTCACACATTCACGATTTTTACTGCCGTCCTTGACAGGACAATTCCCGATTAAAATTTATTAAAATTCTGATCAAGATCCTATGAATCGTGGATGGAAATTCAAACTTTAATTAAAATTTGTAAAAAAAAAAACTTTAATCACGACATCAATCAGATATTGTTCAGGAAGCGTCGATATTCAACCGTTTCAAAGCGAATTTATCCCGATAATACCGTTCTTAATCCGCTTCTAATCCGATTTGTATCTTTCGCCAGGTAAAATTCGACCGAGTCTGTCACGACTGCGTCCCGATTCTACCGAATGTAATTCGACAGAGATCAGATAGTGACAAGACAGTGAACCGACGCTGACGGAAGTTATCCATTTGAAAACTGTCGGCATACTCGGGATGATCAAGTACTGTCGGAACGTAATCCTATCGCGGTCCGCTCTATCGCATTGCAAACGGCTTTGTCTGGTCTCAGTCGTATTGTATTTTGTAATTGTCGGGACTCTGACGTGGGTATGATTGACGAATTTAGAATTAATAACGGGACTGTTTCGGAACGGTTTCGGCAAAAACGGTTCGCAATCGACAAGATCTGGATGCAATCTGGACTCAATCGGCAGAAAAAAAGCAATGAAAAATTTCTCCAGATCATTCCCGTTCCACAGGACACTGTCCCGAATACACAGAACATTGTTAGGAATTCGATCCGATACAGCAGAATCTGTCACGACATAGGCACGATTGTAATCCGACTAGACAAAATCGACTGAGTTTCCCCGAATGTTACGGGACGCACCTAACTGTCGGGGTGCTTTGCCGAACTATTAGGACCCTTCACGACCAGTAAGAATCTGTTACGAACTAAAACGACTGCGTTAAAACAATAATAGGACATTCCAGATAATTGAGGATATCAATCAGACTTTTTCACTTTTCGTGTTGTATCGCTGTCTGATCTCAAACGGGAGCAATAATCGGCAATGTGTGAACCCCGCATTACATTCGAACAAAAGAGAACGGGGTGTGCTCATCTAGTACGTTTTGCCTCTTTAGTTCGGTGAAGACTAAGCATTACATTTAGTCGGTCGGAAGAAAGTTAACTCGGCGTTCACTAGCGCGATTTTTGAGTTAAACCCTATGCTAAAACTCAAAATTTCCGAACCACAGAAATTATTATAAATTTAAAAGCGAGAAAACAGGCGCGTCGTCTATTTTTGTCACGGCCGTTTAGTACTAACTAAACGGAAACAAAGAAAAAGCGTGTTTACAATTCCTAATGTTGACCGCGTTAACATAATTATAGTAAAGCACGTTACTAGAAACACAGGAATTGGATTGAACAAATGGAATGTCTTCATGCAGCGTTAACGTGCGGTTGCTTTTTGTAGTTCTTTCTGCGTTGAACTTCAACTGTACATCATACTTATCCGTGGCGCTTGAGTAGATCAAATTTTAAAAGTTGAAAGTCATCATTCAATTTTGAAGTGAGGCCTAGCAAATCTTTGGTTACATCTTCTGACATCAGACTCGGACTTCTCTTGAACTGAATTTTAATGTGCGTATTGTTATGCGTTTACTTTTCTACATTGGCTAGAGGTATAGGGGGAGGGTTGAGATCTCACAAACATGATTACCCCGCCGCATTTTTGCGCCTGTCCCAAGTCAGGAGCCTCTGGCCTTTGTTAGTCTTGTATTATTTTAATTTTAGTTTCTTGTGTACAATTTGGAAATTAGTATGGCGTTCATTATCACTGAACTAGTATATATTTGTTTAGGGGCCAGATGAAGGACGCCTCCGGGTGCGGGAATTTATCGCTACATTGAAGACCTGTTGGTGACCTTCTGCTGGTTTTTTTTTCTATGGTCGGGTTGTTGTCTCTTTTGGCACATTCCCCATTTCCATTCTCAATTTTATAAAAGGTTTTCTAAAAAAAACGAACTCCAAAGTTAATTAAAAACTCACAAAATCAAAAAAATTACTTTTCAAAACTACGGAACGAATGGAAAACAGCTATAAATCCCTGACATTATCTGAACATGTGCTGATCTGTTTAAAGTTCGATGTGATTGGTGCAATCAGTTTTCTAGTAAATGGAATCGTTCATGTAGTTTAATAAAATTAAATTATTTATGTTAGATTCCTTTTATTGTTCTTGAGAAATCCTTTGATATGAAAAAGAGACGAAAGAGAGAAATTCAAACTCATAGATCAAACATAAACTGACAACGCCATGGCTAAAAAAAATACAAACATACAAATAATAGTACACAATACACATAGAAAACTAAAGACTAAGCAACACGAACCCCACCAGAAAATTGGGGTGATCGCAGGTACTCGGGATCCGGTAGGGTAAGCAGATCCTGCTCCACATGTGGCATCCGTCGTATTACTCATGTTATTACAAACTCAATAAATAGTCTAATTCAGTAGGTCACATTTGTAAAAGGGGGACAGAAGTAACGCTTAGTTTTATCTGTAGAAATGCCAACAATTTGTTGAAAAACACGACTGATTTATTGTCACTTAAACTAGGTTTTGAAAATCATTTGATTGAATCAAAATGATTGGTTAATATAAAGTGATTTGTCCTTTCCTATATAATCGAGATTGTTTCAATCATTTGTATATTTAAAAAAAAAAGAAATTCTGGAGAACTCGTAAAGGATACTGTGGATTCATTACTATCCGTTCGTTACCTCGGCTTTCGAAGAAACAGGTTAACCATGAATTGAAATCTTCAATGAATTATAAATTTTATATAGGCTCTGTATGCGGGGACTGGCAAACCAACGAAATTAATTGTCAACAAAAATGAACGTTTTGTTTTCCTCAATCCTCAAAAATTGATACTTTCGAAAAAAAATCTGTTTGTATAGTTGAAATAAATTGTACCATTTTAGGTTTATCTTTTCAGATACCAAGACTATTGGATAGGATTAGCTGAACCATCAGAAGGCGAATTTGTCTGGGAAGACTGTACAAACATGAAATACAGCAGACATAATGGTGACAGTTACAAGAAAGGGGCACTGTGTTACCGAGTGAATCATCACACTCCTTACGTTTGGGAAAGTAAATCATGTAAAGACACGAATTACTTTGCATGTGAAAAAATAATATCAGGTAAATTGTATTGTCTTCTTGTGTCATTAAAGTGGTACCAAACACTTTCACTAAAATTTATTTGGCTCGTTTAATTTTCATAAAATTTGGTCAACAAAAATATAAAAAAATCAAAAGTTTTGAAGTAACCGTTTTGCACTGGTTATATAACAGTTTGACAAACACCAATTTTGATCATTGAGAAGCTTAATATTCCTTTTACAACACAACGTAATTAAAAGGTTTAGCTGACTTTACAGAGTTATCTCCCTGTAGTGTTAGGTACCACCTTAATTTTGTTTATAATTTCTAGATATAAAGTATGACTTTTAAGTCCTTTAATACAAACCTGAAACAAACTTTTCGAAGACAAGTTATAATGTATAATTGAACTTCAAAACAAACTGTGAAAATTGACGCAAATCAATATTTTCGCATTTTTCATTAGATATTTGCAAAACAATATACTTTGCCAAAATACGTTTCATACAAAGATGTTATCGATAAATTCGAATATGCTATTGTGTTTTCTATTGAACGTTTTGTCTTGATGTGTATTACCAACCTAGTAGTTATGATATGAAATATCGGTGATTAAGGTCATTTTCTACAAAATGTATGTATGCAAATTGTCAAATTTAATGAAAACTCCTTAGACTTGGATTCAATGCTCTCTAACGGCGTTTTATACTTGGCCTACACACTGTTATATTTTTGTGTGTTACAAATGATCTCAGGTATTGAAAATGCGTAGTTTTTTTTTTAATTCCAATGTCTAATGAATAAATGAACAACATTCATATCCCACTTAGATCTGTATCTATGTAGCAAAAGTTTCAGTATAATTACCATCCACTGCCAAATTCAAAATTACATGTTTTCAAAATGTATCTCATAAGGCACTTTCACGAATGACATTTTTTCATTGGAAAGTGTGTGATAGTGCCCTACATTTCCACACGAGAAGATTTTATTATCTGTCAATTATAGTTTTGCTTGTTACATCATAATACCGCAGTACCTAATATATGTCCTTTTTTATTTATTATTGATATTGGTAATCAAAATCTTTTATTGGAATGCTTTAATCATACATTTCTATCCCTTTTACTCACAATTTCCCTTTATCTTTCTATGCACTTATCACTTTATGTGAAGGTCATTTGTATTTTTGCAAAAAAAATGCAGATTTCTGTAGGAACATTTTTATGAAACATGAATATGAATTAAATGTAAATCGGGTAGAAAATTGTTACTGACAAACCATGGTAACATGGCGACAATAGTTGCTTCTTATTTCTATCAAAAAAGATATATGCATCAAAGTCATTTCAAAAAGATCTTTATTTGGCATTCGATTTCTATATTTTAAAGCCATAAACTATGGAATCCAACTGACCCATTTATTCATTGCAGGAGGATGTGATAATAGAACTTTTACCACCCTGAATGCAAGCATGCTCACATACAACATAAATACGCCTAACCAAAGCTGTCAAAAAGATTGTGCATCAAATTCATCTTGTTGGGCAGGAATAACTACAAATACAGGTCAATGTCTACTGATGGCATTTCAAACAGAAAATGAACCGCCATCAGGTGTAACCATGTTTCAGAAATCTTGTGTCAAAGGTATACTATTATCATGTTTATGTCATTACTTGACACATGCACAAAAAAATGGACAAAACAGTTATTTGTGATATAAGTACGTTATTGTTCTGTTTTAAGCCTCGGTCACACCTTACCGGATAGCTCGAACGGACGCCTAACGGATAACTTTTTTTTCGATCCGTTCATGTCTGTTAGACGTCCGTTCTTATCCGTTAGACGTCCGTCCATATCCGTTGCATGTCCGTTAAGCGTACGTTTTATCCGTCGACGTCCGTTCTATCCGGTGGAAACTTTTGAGCATGTTCAAAACTTTGAACGGATATCCAACGGATAAAATGTCCGTTGAACGTCCAAGTTAGATGTCCGTTTTGTACGGTACTCGTCCGAACTTCTACCGGACGTATAATGGATAAAACGGATGATGAACGGATTTGAAACGGATAAATGCTTATTGAAAATTTTGCGTCAGAAATGCCAATTATTGGTATGTCAGATTTTTAAAGGTTCATGAATTCTTATTATTCATAATCAATCTTATAGAGTAAGGGCAAGTCTTCACAATCAAGCAGCTCTTATTCAGGCCAGACACTGCCCTTTGGTGGCATTTTGAAGAACAAACCAAAACCAGTTACATAGAAACATTTAAATATTTATGCGATTTACATGTATTATTATTGAAACCTTTAATTTTTCCGTATATCTTGTTCATCTGTTTTATCCGGTACGCTTCCGTTTGGTGTCTGTTTTATGCGGTAAACGTCCGTTGGATGTACGTTCGACATCTGTTTTGTCCGGTACGTTTCCGTTTCTCGTACGTTGCATATCCGGTGTGTGTCCGTTATGCATTCGTTACACGTCCGTTTTATTCGGTCAGTTCATCAACAGACTCCCAACGGATAACAATTTTGTCAACGGACAACTTTTATTTTCATCCGTTAGGCGTCCGTTCGTGCTGTCCGGTAAGGTGTGACCGAGGCTTTAGAAATTGACTTCCTTCATCTGCTTTTTTGTAAACAAAAGGCCAACGTAAAACCAGAAAAATGTAATTGAAAACTCAAAACTGTTGTTTATCAAAAATAATGACGGAAATATGTTTCATCCGTCGTGAAACAAATAATAAAACTGTAGTATAAAGGCAACAGTAGTAATCTTGTCATTTATTTTCAGTGTGTCTTCAAGTAATGGGGTAGATTTCTTTTCTACAATTTATTCGATAGCACTCAAACTTAGGTTCCAACTCCCGTATGAAATGTTGTAATATATATATACATGTATATTCATATGAGTTTTATAGTTATATCAACTTGTGCTCATCTATTGCTCTTATAAGTTGGTTATCTTTGCTCGATACAAAAAGCGAAAACGGAAAATTTATTAACCAGATAACAACTCTACCAAAGTGCAGAAGACATCCCAAGGCTACCAATGTGTCTTTAACACAGCGAGAAAATTCTTCACCCGGAGACGGGCTTCAGTTGTCCCTTAAATGATTATATTTCTGTATTATTTAAAAAGACTAATTTTTGTTTTTTTTATATATGTTTCCATATTTTTTACCTTTGATTTGTTAATTTACCTTGGTTTCTCCCTTCTTTTTTTTTTTAGAAAACTCATACTTTAAGACAAGTGCAAATAACAAAAATAAATTCAATATATCATTCCTTTTTTTAGTTGAAACTGTGCCACCAGATGAGATACCAACGGTGACAAATCCAAACACCGATACGCAGCCATCTTTGAATTGTAATACCACAAACACAGAAATAAGTATGTTGTCAAAAGGTTAAGGACGAATTCATGAAAAGTCACTGTGCATATTCGAAATTCTTTTTTCAATTTAGTGTGTATAAACGGGTTAAAAATCAATAAGTTGTTGAGTTTCCGATTTGATTTTTTCCTCGGAGTTCAATATTTGTTGTTTTTTCACTTTTAATGAGATTTCAATACTGAAGAAACTACATAATTAACCGATTGACATTTGCACGGCACTTTTAGTTATTTAGAAACATCCGGTCTCATTTCATTCGGAGTTCTGGCGATTCCATATTTTGATTTTCTCTTAGTCTGTAGATTCTAGATTATAATAAAAAAAAAATGGACAAAACAGTTATTTGTGATATAAGTACGTTATTGTTTTGTTTTAAGCCTCGGTCACACCTTACCGGATAGCTCGAACGGACGCCTAACGGATAACTTTTTTTTCGATCCGTTCATGTCCGTTAGACGTCCGTTCTTATCCGTTAGACGTCCGTCCATATCCGTTGCATGTCCGTTAAGCGTACGTTTTATCCGTCGACGTCCGTTCTGTCCGGTGGAAACTTTTGAGCATGTTCAAAACTTTGAACGGATATCCAACGGATAAAATGTCCGTTGAACGTCCAAGTTAGGCGTCCGTTTTGTACGGTACTCGTCCGAACTTCTACCGGACGTATAATGGATAAAACGGATGATGAACGGATTTGAAACGGATAAATGCTTATTGAAAATTTTGCGTCAGAAATGCCAATTATTGGTATGTCAGATTTTTAAAGGTTCATGAATTCTTATTATTCATAATCAATCTTATAGAGTAAGGGCAAGTCTTCACAATCAAGCAGCTCTTATTCAGGCCAGACACTGCCCTTTGGTGGCATTTTGAAGAACAAACCAAAACCAGTTACATAGAAACATTTAAATATTTATGCGATTTACATGTATTATTATTGAAACCTTTAATTTTTCCGTATATCTTGTTCATCCGTTTTATCCGGTACGCTTCCGTTAGGTGTCTGTTTTATGCGGTAAACGTCCGTTGGATGTACGTTCGACATCTGTTTTGTCCGGTACGTTTCCGTTTCTCGTACGTTGCATATCCGGTGTGTGTCCGTTATGCATTCGTTACACGTCCGTTTTATTCGGTCAGTTCATCAACGGACTCCCAACGGATAACAATTTTGTCAACGGACAACTTTTATTTTCATCCGTTAGGCGTCCGTTCGTGCTGTCCGGTAAGGTGTGACCGAGGCTTTAGAAATTGACTTCCTTCATCTGCTTTTTTGTAAACAAAAGGCCAACGTAAAACCAGAAAAATGTAATTGAAAACTCAAAACTGTTGTTTATCAAAAATAATGACGGAAATATGTTTCATCCGTCGTGAAACAAATAATAAAACTGTAGTATAAAGGCAACAGTAGTAATCTTGTCATTTATTTTCAGTGTGTCTTCAAGTAATGGGGTAGATTTCTTTTCTACAATTTATTCGATAGCACTCAAACTTAGGTTCCAACTCCCGTATGAAATGTTGTAATATATATATACATGTATATTCATATGAGTTTTATAGTTATATCAACTTGTGCTCATCTATTGCTCTTATAAGTTGGTTATCTTTGCTCGATACAAAAAGCGAAAACGGAAAATTTATTAACCAGATAACAACTCTACCAAAGTGCAGAAGACATCCCAAGGCTACCAATGTGTCTTTAACACAGCGAGAAAATTCTTCACCCGGAGACGGGCTTCAGTTGTCCCTTAAATGATTATATTTCTGTATTATTTAAAAAGACTAATTTTTGTTTTTTTTATATATGTTTCCATATTTTTTACCTTTGATTTGTTAATTTACCTTGGTTTCTCCCTTCTTTTTTTTTTTAGAAAACTCATACTTTAAGACAAGTGCAAATAACAAAAATAAATTCAATATATCATGCCTTTTTTTAGTTGAAACTGTGCCACCAGATGAGATACCAACGGTGACAAATCCAAACACCGATACGCAGCCATCTTTGAATTGTAATACCACAAACACAGAAATAAGTATGTTGTCAAAAGGTTAAGGACGAATTCATGAAAAGTCACTGTGCATATTCGAAATTCTTTTTTCAATTTAGTGTGTATAAACGGGTTAAAAATCAATAAGTTGTTGAGTTTCCGATTTGATTTTTTCCTCGGAGTTCAATATTTGTTGTTTTTTTTTCACTTTTAATGAGATTTCAATACTGAAGAAACTACATTATTAACCGATTGACATTTGCACGGCACTTTTAGTTATTTAGAAACATCCGGTCTCATTTCATTCGGAGTTCTGGCGATTCCATATTTTGATTTTCTCTTAGTCTGTAGATTCTAGATTATAATAAAAAAAAAAATGGACAAAACAGTTATTTGTGATACAAGTACGTTATTGTTCTGTTTTAAGCATCGGTCACACCTTACCGGATAGCTCGAACGGACGCCTAACGGATAACTTTTTTTTCGATCCGTTCATGTCCGTTAGACGTCCGTTCTTATCCGTTAGACGTCCGTCCATATCCGTTGCATGTCCGTTAAGCGTACGTATTATCCGTCGACGTCCGTTCTATCCGGTGGAAACTTTTGAGCATGTTCAAAACTTTGAACGGATATCCAACGGATAAAATGTCCGTTGAACGTCCAAGTTAGGCGTCCGTTTTGTACGGTACTCGTCCGAACTTCTACCGGACGTATAATGGATAAAACGGATGATGAACGGATTTGAAACGGATAAATGCTTATTGAAAATTTTGCGTCAGAAATGCCAATTATTGGTGTGTCAGATTTTTAAAGGTTCATGAATTCTTATTATTCATAATCAATCTTATAGAGTAAGGGCAAGTCTTCACAATCAAGCAGCTCTTATTCAGGCCAGACACTGCCCTTTGGTGGCATTTTGAAGAACAAACCAAAACCAGTTACATAGAAACATTTAAATATTAATGCGATTTACATGTATTATTATTGAAACCTTTAATTTTTCCGTATATCTTGTTCATCCGTTTTATCCGGTACGCTTCCGTTTGGTGTCTGTTTTATGCGGTAAACGTCCGTTGGATGTACGTTCGACATCTGTTTTGTCCGGTACGTTTCCGTTTCTCGTACGTTGCATATCCGGTGTGTGTCCGTTATGCATTCGTTACACGTCCGTTTTATTCGGTCAGTTCATCAACGGACTCCCAACGGATAACAATTTTGTCAACGGACAACTTTTATTTTCATCCGTTAGGCGTCCGTTCGTGCTGTCCGGTAAGGTGTGACCGAGGCTTTAGAAATTGACTTCCTTCATCTGCTTTTTTGTAAACAAAAGGCCAACGTAAAACCAGAAAAATGTAATTGAAAACTCAAAACTGTTGTTTATCAAAAATAATGACGGAAATATGTTTCATCCGTCGTGAAACAAATAATTAAACTGTAGTATAAAGGCAACAGTAGTATACCGCTGTTTGAAATTCATAAATCGATTGAGAAAAAAAATCTAGGTTACAAACTAAAACTGAGGGAAACACATCAAATATAAGAGAACTACGACAAAGCATAAACACAACACTAAAAAGTAACACACACAAAAACGAACTATAAAATAACAATTGCCATTGCCTAGTATATGTATTCAGGATCTTCACATGGGAAATATGGACTTATTTTCCCTATTAGTGTTTGATATCTCCTGAGCCGTCGGGTGAAGAGAAAATAGGTCTCTGCAAAGGAATATGATATAAATAAGAAATGTGGTAGGAGTGCCAATGAGACAACTCTCCATTAAGTAATGATGTATAAAACGTTAACAATTAAAGGTTCAAGTACGCCCTTTAACATGAGCTCATATCCACTCTGAAGCCTGAATAAAACTTATATTATACTGGAGTGTCCATATTTGAACATTATCTACCTTTCTTATCTTCGTTTTCGTTTACAGGGAATACAGGTTAATATCCCCTGTTATGCTGACCAATCAATTTGCAGGATTAGCCGGAATATTTTACTCTTTAGATCATATTTATACAAAATCATGCTAAAATTGATAACAATTGATTCAATTGTAGTTCAACCTTCATCACATTATGATTCTCTGAATGAAACAGAAACTGTAAATATTACAGCAATAGTAACCAGTACCTCGGCAGCACATTTAACAACCTTGCCGTTAGATATCTTCAGCACGTTAATGACGATAACTGAAACGTATACATTAACAATATATGAAACAAAAACTATAGAGACTTGCTTCAATATATCAAATGTGTTCTTGTCGACCAATGATCCTTTACTTATAGAAGCTATGTCAAGCATGAAACAAGAACTATATGTCGATAAGAAAACGACGAGTGCTTACAAGAGAAGTAAAATAAGTGCGCCTGATAAACGAACTTCTTCTCGGGTTATTGGAGCGTGCGGTTTGATTATTCTAATTATACCTGTATCTTTAATTATTATTACTGATATACCAGCTGTCGTAAGACAGTTTAAAGTCACGCTTAACGCTTTTCGTAACAAACAATTTCAAAGTCGGAAAAGGAATAATTGAAAAGATAATAATTGGTACTAACATATACAAAAGAAGAATAAATATCACATGCCGCCCATTATCAGAAAGTAAGTTGTAAATACAACTATAGAACGATGGATAAATCAAAAGTCGAGAAACATAAACATTAAGCAACCGGTTTTGGACAATCAATTCAATTTAGAACAGAAGTCTCTTTTGTCATGTTATTGTCTCTTTGGAACACATCATTTCCGTCCTCAAGTTTATCTGCTTTGACAAAATGACTGAAAGGTCTCTTTTCAATTGATAGGGAATGGGGCACTTGTTCTTAATTTACTTTAGACTGATCAGTCAGATTTTTTTTACTATTATCAATATATACTTGTATCATGATGAATATGCTTTTAACATTTTTGGGGTTGAACATTTATGAACAATGATCCTTTGTTATTTGTTTGTTTATTCTATATGGAATTGAATATTATTAATGTCCAATTCTAGATGACTAAATTATTATTTATTTTCCTGTCTTTTACAATGTAAACGACCAATTCCCTGGTTTTCAGTACATATTTATAGATTTCATAGACCATTGAAACGAGGAACCTACAAAATGTTTAGACATTTTATAGCTGGAAATTCATAAGCTTAGAGTAGTTTAGTTATCTCAGCTACTGTGTATTCATTATAATTAGTTGGATGCCAATTTGCGTGGATTTTGTTGTTACACGGGAACCATGAATTCTTAAGTAGAACGAATGACAAATGTTCAGAAGAATGTATGAAGTCTTCGGCAAATTCAAGAAATTATATAGACCTCGAAAATGCAAGTTTTCCTCTATCCACAGAAATAAGTACCCACGAAAATAAACGAATTCACAGTAGACAAGCTGTATCTATGGTTTTCAACTGTTTTATATTACAACTGTAGATGTTCCAAAGGGGTCACAATCTTTTCAACATGTTCCCTCGCTTTCCAACAATTCTCGATGGCTTAATTTCTAACTGAACCTTTAATCATATATTGTAAGATATATTTTTAAGGTTTCTTATTTTATCGTTGTTTATAATTCAAAGGAAGAATCTTATCTTTTTAATAATAAATTATATTAATGTATTATTGTTTTTACTGTTCTGTAATTTTGATGTACTATATCATTGTTTCGGAATAAAGTGCATTCCTGCATTGATAGTTAGTGTATGTTTTCACGCACGTTATGAAAGTCCGTAAACAAAATGATTTAATCTAGCCGCATGTCAATGACAGTTAACAATAGTCCCAGGATAAGAAGTCACTTAACAGAAAGTCCTAAATATTTGGTTTAAAATCGTAAGAAATAAAACCAGCAATAAAACCAGGTTTATTCCATCAGTAAAGTGTATGCATATGACAGCTGCTTTTCATTGTTTGATGTGTTTGAGCTTTTGATACAGGACTTTCTGTTTAGAAATTTCCTTGAAGTTTGGTATTGATGTTATTTTACTTGTTGAGTATATATCGAATATTTATCTTAAAAGACTATTTTTTGTATTTACTTAACAGTTCAATACATTTTTTCATTAGCATTATTAATTACGAAGAATATTTAGAACTATAAAGTCAGTTAATTAACAAGTCACTTAAAGTCATATGAAACCACAAATTAAAAAAAAATATGCATATGATTTTTATATCAAAATGGATAGTTTTCATTATTGAACTTATGTACATATGCTTTTTTTCTGCAGAAAATTCTTCAATTTGTCCACATTAAGTTCCTTTTTGTTAATTGCTTGCTTCCAGAAAGCAATTGGCCGACATATTTCCGTATGCAAGTGACCTTAGCGTGACATTCGTTGTTGTTTGTTTTCTATAAGGTAACTAACGGTAACTACGGCTTCAAATCGCGACTTATAATGAGCTGCCATATTTTGACATCATAACAGACAGACAGAAGAAAAAAATTGACGATTATACGATTTGCGTAAAAATTGATAAATCGTGCACAAAAGACTAAGTTTATGATATATACATGCATTGTTTCCTATGACTTTTGCTGCTTGTTTTCTTGAGCTTTTGATTTTGCCATTTGACAAGGGTCTTTCCGTTTTGAATATTCCTTGGAGTTCAGTATTTTGTTATTTACTTCTTTTCACATATTTGAAAAAAGCGTTGTCATGTTAGTAAACTTGATATTGATAGAAAATGTTTAAAATTCACTTTAAAATCATTTTCTCTACAGAGCGATTTTGATTTTGCATATTGTATAGGCCTAAACATGTCTTTTATAAAAGACAGTTCCTTATTTTGACCTTTAACGTATTTCCTTGAAGTTTTTAGAAAAATAATTCGATAAAGTTTTCTTTAATGTTCCTTGCCATCTACAGGTACCTTTTTATTTTTTTAAAGTGTAACAGCGATAAGTGAGCAAGGAAAAGTTACCCGTGCGCCTATATATATATGAGTACGTCTGAACTAGTGACAACTTTACAACAGATTTTTTCATCGGATCACCAGCAGTGATGCTAATACATGGCTGTGTACATTCCTTTATATACAACTCGTCTAAACAGCAACCCAACAATATTAGATCTGTAAATTTGCTTTCGCAAATTTTTTGTTCTTCCCTCGACGGGATTCGAACCCATGCTACTGAGATATCGTGACACCAAACACCTGCACTGTAACCGGCGATCTAGACCACACGACCAACTGGGTTTCATAAAAATGAAGCTTTCGGTGGCCGGGTGTTACCTTTCTAATTTAGCTGATCTGTAAAATTAACATCTTTATGCTTCATATATCATGTACTGTAAATAATTTAGCTGATCTGGAAAAAAACATCTTCATGCCTTATATATCATGTACTGTAGTACAACACTAGATTAAAACTGACGTGGAAAGGTAACATCCGGCCACCGAAAGCTTCATTTATATGAAGCCCAGGTGGTCGTGTGGTCTAGCGGGACGGCAACAGTACAGGCGATTTGGTGTCACGATATATCAGTAACATGGGATCGAATCCCGGCGAGGGAAGAACAAAAAATTTGCGAAAGCAAATTTACAGATACAATATTGTTGGGTTGATGTTTAGACGAGTTGTATATACATAATGTACACAGCCATGTATCACCATCACTGCTTGTGATCCGATGGATAAATCTGTTGTAGAGTTGTCACTGGCTCAGACGTACTTATAAATATAATTATTTTCTGTGACTGCATCTTACATTAATTTGTAGGATCCTTTACTATAGATAATTTAGCTGATCTGTAAAAATAACATCTCCATGCCTTATATATTGTAAGGCACCAGCCCCTACTCATTCTTATATAAGAATGTTGTTGTTGATATTATTGTGTGTATTATATGACAAGTACATGCAGTGTTTGAATTGTGTATTTTGAATTGTGCATAGATTTATGATGTTATTAATTTGAATGTTCACCATATGAAATGTGTTGTTTAGACAAGCAGTTTTAAGTATTTTTAATCTCTTTTGTAATTTTTCATTTTAAAACAATGAATTACAGTGACATAACAGAAATAGAACATATTTTATTCAATTTTATTATTGACTAGAAAATGTCATCACTGTAATATTCTCATGTTGAATGATTTATAATGGCACGTAAAGTTTAACTTTTCACAGTATAAATCTTGGAAACTGTTATTAACAAAAAAAAAATGGCATCATATACTTCCCAATATCTGTTTTATACCACAAACTCTTTTTTAACATAACTTACATGTTAATTCATTTGAAATTGTTGAAACTTTTGTCCTTCTTAATGTTGTTATTTAAGGCTAAAGTGTCGTCTGCTGCCAGTGCCTCGTTGCAAAATTAATTTGCATTTTTAAACATGTTCTGATGTCAATCCACATAGTGTTACTGTTAGAAAAACGCTATTTTTATGCGTGTTGTAAAAAAACTGTTGTTGTCGTATGAAGAAATGTTATTCCTGATATCATTCCTGTTGATTGAATCGTCGTTATATGAAGTTTTCCATTGTAGACTATGAAATGTAAATTACGAGCACCTGTTCTGAGGGTTGATCTTTATGAATGAATGTGTAAATGCCTGCTCATGCGCAGTAGTTATAACATGTCAAGCTAATCGTTGATGGTTATTAGTTCGATTTTTAATTTAACGTTTTCGCAGTTGTACTCACCGGCATTTCGTATATCCATGAGTTGTATATAAAGTATTCACATAGTTTTTGTCAAGTTGTTTTAGCGGCGAATTCTGTAAATTTGTCAGCCGTTAACACACACGTTTTGTTCTCACGGTCAAGCCGCTACTTCCGGTGGCGCAGTTGTAACTTTATTTACTGTTGCCAAGGAGAATTGAATTAAATAACAGTAGAAGCTCTTGTATAAAAATAAGATGAGAAATATATTATAAATTTTACAAATTATCTTTATAAATAATTATTGTCTTTAAATCTAACTTCCGATGGAATTTGTTTACGTTCTAACATCCAACAATCCAACTTCCCAAGCCCAGTAGTCGGCACTTTTTGTGCTGACATGAATTGTCATTGATATGGTTATATTTATAAATTTACTGTTAACAAATTTTTGAATTTTTTGAAATACTAAGGCTTTTCTACCTCAGGCATAGATTACCTTAGCTGTATTTGGCAAAACTTTTAGGAATTTTGGTCCTCAATGCTCTTCAACTTCGTACTTTATTTGGCCTTTTTCACTTTTTGGGATTCGAGCGTCACTGATGAGTCTTTTGTAGACGAAACGCGCGTCTGGCGTATACTAGATTTAGTCCTGGTATCTATGATGAGTTTATTCCCACAAAATTCCAACGGTGACGTAAAAAACGCTAAAAACGTAGTCTTGCTTAAAACTTTGGCTTGTAAGGCAGATTTTTTTATTCAAGTTATTTTAGATAAATTTCCAAATTTACTTTATCTAAATTGATAGTTATTTAATATAGAAAGGTAAAAACAATGTCTTTTTAGTTTTTAAATTTAAACCTTTTTTTTAGTGGACTTTTAGGAGCCGGGCTCTTAAGATTTTGATCTTTTGTTCTTATCAGTCATGTTAGGTTAAATTTAAGAAACTGTAGCAAATACTTTCAAACCTTTTAGTTAATTTTACCGACTTTGCAGGCAATGCTTTAGTTATAATAGTTCGAGTTTATATTGAAGTTAATCTGTTAAATAGTTATTTATTTGATGTTTGTAAATTTAACACACTACTTTAAATAGGAATAAATAGGCAATATTTGGAATTAGGGATTATGGTTTCCATAAGGTTTGGAAACCATTTCTTAATACGATAACAGTAAGAAAGGATCTAACTGTTATTGTACGAATCACATCGGTTAACTTAAGGGGGAAGAGATGGGTATGCGAGTTTGCACCATGTATCTATCTTTTATTCATATATTACATCATATGGTCGCTAACAATCGATTGTCAACTATAATCTGTCTAATAAGAAACAAGGTGCATCCGTATGTAATCAAATAAAGTCTAGACGACGAAGCGCACGTCAAAGGCGTAACGTCATAAAACAGAAACGGGAAAATGTGTTGTTCAAAAGAGCGCAACGTTACATTAGCGTTTTCATAAAATAAATAGTAAAAACTGTGTTTCGTATTCTTGCAAGAAAAAATGAATACGTTAGTAAATTATAATATTACATAATAAATAATAAACTTATATTTAAAATTTGAATATTTCAAACTTACACTCCCCACAATGAAATTACCAAATAATTTCTTAATACAGTTTGAAAAATGTAATACAATTTTGTCACCAATAAAAAATAGTTCTATTTAGAACACTCGAGTAAGCATAGTTTATTTATAGGTCTCAAAATCTGTGACTGACTAGTTTTGACCACACAGCTACGGATATGACCATCACGGCTCCTTGTGATCTCGACTATTTTACCTAAAGGCCATTATCCTCTCTGTATACGTTCATCAGCAACTAAAACAATATCGTCTATTTCAACATCTCGTTGTTCTCTCTGCCATTTGCTTCTTTGCTGCGGCTTTCTTTCCCCTGGACCTCCTTTTGTTTCCTCCTTTCTTGCTATTTTGGATGGAGATCTTGCCCTTTTCTTTTCCCTTCTTAGGGTCTTGGAACGAGCACGTTTTTTTTTTGCCTTTCCGGGTGAGGCGGATGCTGACCTGCTCCTGGACCTGGACTTGGATGTACGATGAGTTGGGCTTGGCATCCTTCTTGCTGGGTGATACAAGACTGATTCCATCATTTTCATAGCCTCTGTATCCTCTATGGACAAACCATTCTTGTCTTCTCGTGCTCTATCATCAAAATCAGAGGTCCACATCCGTTCTAATTGCCGCTGCAACAAAACATCTCTTGCCTCCTCAAAATGTACATTTATAACATTTGACGCATGCTTATCTTCAATAAGACCACGAATAGCCCATCCAAGGCGTGAGCGAATTTCATATGGTTGGTTTTCGTTACCGGACCTTACTTCTAGCGGAATGTGAGCGTTAGGTGAATCTGTACCAATTAACAACATGACCTCGGTTAAATCAGTAGAGGGTATCTGTATATCGGCTAAATACGGCAATTTTCTTATATCTACATTTTCTACGGCAGATCGAGCTGAAATTGGAAGCTTCTTTACTGACCAGACCTTTTCTAAAGACACGTTATCATTTCCGTCAATAGCTTTTACTTGTAAGTCAACTTCTTGACCGTGAATTGTACTACCAGAAGAGATAACAGTAGGCATCTCGAAAGTGACCAGCTTGCTGGCTATATTTGATTTCTGAAGTAATAGTTCATCACATAAAGTTTTATCTGCTCCATCATCTAGTAAGGCAAATGTTTTGCAAGAGTTACTGTTCCAACCCTTAACGAGGACAGGAATAATCCCTAAACAGTTCTTAATCATAGAACCTTTAGTAGCTGCGCAATTAACTGAAGGCTGGGTAGCTGCATGATCAAAACCGGACTTAGACCAACTATGCAATAAAATATTATGCTTAATATTACAGTCAGATACAGTGCATGATTTTGGTTTTCTACAATTGTTAGCACAATGCTTCCCTTTTAAACAATTATAACACAATTTTAACATGCGTACTAATTTATACCTATCATCTAAAATCATTGACTTGAATTTGCTACAAGATGACAAATCTACACATGTACCTGTACAACATTTACATTTGTGCTCATACTTAAATGTGTTATTTAAACTTTGAGTACTTAACATAGTAACCTTACTATTAACTGTATCATTATTATGATGTTTACTGTTAAAAACCCTATTATCAGTCTTGTTCTGATTGTTTTCTCTACAAAGATCGTAACCATACATAGAACTATCAATGCGTGATTTTTCGTCTACAAATTTAGCTAAATCAGAAAACCGGGGTTCTCTAGCAGACTCGCTAATTGAATGAGCAATATCGACCCATCTTGTTCTCATATGCATTGGAAGCGTGTAACAATACACCTTAAATTTTCAGAATTATCATTATTTGAATTACAGCCTAACTGAGACAATGTGATTTCACATTTTTGCATTTCTAATGCCAATTTAGATAAACCTTCAATATCTGACGCTTTAATCTGAGCGCCGTACGTGTGTACACTAATTTTTCAATAAATGATCTAGCAATTACATGTGGCCTACCGTATCGGGAGTACAATATTGCCCTAGCACGTTTGTAAACCTCATCAGAATCTAATAATACACAATCTTCTATACAACACTTTGCTTCACCTCTACAGTACTGAATTAAATAACTCAGTCTCAAACTATTGTCACTTATTTTACCTTCAATGTTTGTCTCAAAGTTCCTTATAAACTTACTATAGTCTAACGGATTCCATTAAAAGTTAATAATTATTGTTTTGGCAAACTAAACCCTTCGTGAAGTGTAGATGCTATGCGTTGAAAACCGGAATCTATGCTAGAAACACTTACATCCGAAAATCCAGACTGAGCACTGATTCCCTGTGTACTGTTATTAATGTTCATCTTTGGTTTATCAGTTGCTGCAGTTTGTCCGGAAATAGAGTTCATATTAATACATTCCTTTTCACTCTCAGGAATAGAGCTCTGTAATGTTTTCGAGACTGTTTGCGAAATGTTCCGAATGTTCACGATTCCACTGTTATTATATGTGTCTTCTTCCGCTGCTTCTTGCCACACTGATTCTTCGAGATTGGCCTATTCCAGCTCGGATAGTTGATTAAATACCTGTTGTCTGAATTTAATATCTATTTGTGCACGCTCTAGTTCATGCTGTTCACGTTCTAGTTCATGGTGTTTTGATAATTTTTCTGAGTTTAAGTTCTGCAATGAGCCGCTAGGAGTTGGCACTGCGTAATCTAGATTGTGATGAAACTGAAGATCGTGAACTCAAACTGCTATCAATTGAAACTGTATCACTTTCTTCGGGTATTTCCTCTTCATGCGATTTTTCACTCGCGATATACTGGGAAAATCTATCCCGGAATTCTACAAAGTTAGCATGACAACGTTCATAATTCACTTCCAAATTTGCTATAACTTCTGATTGTGTTTACAAATCTAAACACTGTAAGTGTGCTGACTTAAATTGTTCAAACCTTTCACATAACTTTGAATATAACTGTTTTGCATGTTCCACGTTCTCATATGAAATTAAATTCTTCTCCAATTCTTTGTACAATTTAGTAAGCTGCGCTAAATTCGTACTACGAGTCCGTTTTACATCACCGAAGTCCAGAAAGTCTTCATTCCGTCTATCGGTAGCCATTTTTCACCAAAATAGTAAAAAAATTGGCACAATTTTAGAATTTCCTCCAGAACTTAATAATTGTCTCCAAAGTTGAGAATTGTACGAATCACATCGGTTAACTTAAGGGCGAAGAGATGGGTATGCGAGTTTGCACCATGTATCTATCTTTTATTCATATATTATATCATATGGTCGCTAACAATCGATTCTCAACTATAATCTGTCTAATAAAAAACAATGTGCATCCGTATGTTATCAAATAAAGTCTAGACGACGAAGCGCACGTCAAAGGCATAACGTCATAAAACAGAAACGGGAAAATGTGTTGTTCAAAAGAGCGCAACGTTACATTAGCGCTTTCATATAAATAAATAGTAAAAACTGTGTTTCGTATTCTTGCAAGAATAAATGAATACGTTAGTTAAACAATTAATAAATAATAAACTTATATTTAAAATTTGAATATTTCAAATCTTACAGTTATCTTAAAATAGGTACTGTTTCAGGAAGGACCTGGCAGTTGCCTTGATTTTCTGGAATACTGTTTAAGTTTTGAACTGATAAGTAATCAGTTTCCTAAACTTATTTATCTAAATCAGAAAAGGTTTCTGATTAACTTCTGCTCAAATTATTAAACTTTATAGTTATAGAAATGTTAGTTAAATAAGTAATGTATATAGCAAGACTCGAACATGTAAAAGTTCACGTATATATCAGTACTCATTCTTATATAGTACTGCAAACAGTATTATATGGGACTCGATCACAACCTCCTATTTTTCCATGAGGTTCAACACATTTAATAATACATCTGGCGTACAATATGTAGAGTTGACAAATTTTCAAAAAGAGTTCCTACATTTTTATTTCGAGCTCTGAGACTAGTTTAGGGAGGTTTAGAGAGGTGCTAGAAATTTTATTATTATTTTATTACTGTATACTTATATTGTACTGTGAAAAACATATTTGATGAGGAGTTCATGATCAATAGTATATAAAACTTAATAAAAATGGAAACTTCAAAACTTGTTTGGTGTTCTTTTCATCAGGATACGCATGCATAATCTGATTGTCCGGATGTCTATCAAAGCAGGAGAACAACCTATAATTTAGTCATAGAATATTCAGTCTTCAGGTCTTGAGTTTATACTTTTCCAAGTGGTTGGAATTTAGATATTAAATTTTGTGTTCTGTTGGGTTAGTCACCCCTGGCTCGTTACAATATCATGTACTGTATTACAACGCTAGATTAAAACTGACGTGGAAAGGTAACATCCGGCCACCGAAAGCTTCATTTTTATGAAGCCCAGGTGGTCCCGTGGTCTAGCGGGACGGCTACGGTGCTGGCGATTCGGTGTCACGACCACACAGCATAAGTTAACAACATGAAGAAATAATCAACACGGAATATCTTTATTTATCAAACCAATACTGAAGGGAACAAGCACAACAAATATTATAATAGTACTACATGTATAAAATATAAAAATCACTAAAATACCGAGCTCTGAGGAAAATGAAAAACGTAAAGTCCCTTATAAAATGGCAAAAAAATCAAAAGCTCAACCACATTAAACGAATGAATGACAACGATCGTGTATATGATTGATCAGAAGAATGCTTGGTGTCTTATTCAAAAAGCTGCAATAAGTTCATCTGTTTGTAATAGAATCGTGCGTTATCATTTTCTTACATTACGTGTAGTCCTTCTATGAAATTAAAGCACTTTGTTGATTGTTCATGTTCACCTGGTTATATATCCTCTGGAAATGAATTGAAGGGTCTGATCCCTTGCTGGATTAAAAGTCTCATAAATACATGTCTAAGTAGAATATATATTCTGCAAGGAGACGTTTTACTGATAACTAACCACAATGGTTAACAAGGACAAAAAATTATACATATATTAGTTTCTCCCGTATAACAGTGAAACCTTTTTTCACGTTATTGTGCGAAAAGTCCTAATTAGAAACATCGTAACGCGAATATTTTCCATTACTCAAAATCGAGTTTTAAAAAAAAGGTGTTTATTAGTTTGATAATTGTTGATAGACGGTAACCATTAACTGGTAATTGGAATTATTTTTCTACGTAAATGGTGGTGTATTATTTGGCCCATACACCATTTTTTTTCTTTTTATATGAGTCTTCAATACCTCATAAAAGGCCATTTATCAAAATAATTTATCTTCTTTTGTTCTTTAGCTAATTTAAACTATTTCTGGCTTATACTGTATCAATTTAAATTTTTTTTACATTTCACCTATTACATCCTTCAGCTGTATCAAAAATGACAAGTTTGTGACTCTCAGTCTTTTGATGTTTTTAGCAAAAATAATATGAATATTCATGCTTCCTTAGATGGACAACCATCTGAAAAATTGTGTGAATAGATATCCTGCTTATTTCTAAGTAGTTGTCAATCAAGTTGTAGTATATCACTATTCAAAGGTCCTAAATCGATTGATAGAATGTCAATATTGGTTACAAACTTAAACCGAGGGAAACATCAATCATCAACCTCATTTCCAAACAACAATCAAACAAAATTTAAAGAAGGAATTGTATCTAATTTGCATCAAAATTTGACTAGATTCAAGTAAAACAATTATTTTAGCCTTTTCCCTGTAATATATGATTAATAGAGAGAGCATACATGTATACAGCTGGAATAAATCGGTGGCATGAACTTAATTAAACATGATACACATTCAAACAATAATGAAAAAGTATTCAAGAAGACACACCTTTTATAATTAATTAAATTTAAGGGAATACGATACAGTTTTTGATTCCATATTGAAATTTTGATGAAAATTTGTATATAGGCTATTGTTTTACCTGATTTAATCAAATATGTAATAAAAAATGTACCTTTATGTGCTACTTTTTGTGTAAATTGAGGTCGAAATTTCAGATATTTGTTCAAAATTCTGATTTTTTTATGGATTTTTCCTTTTGAGAGAATTACATAACTTTTTTATTTTAAAAGATAAACACAAGCTGTTTTTTTTTAATTATTTGTAATATCTATTCTATGTACCTATTCTATAAATTTGTGCACTTTTGTCTTGGAAATAACTCATTTTTATCAAATGTTCATAAATTAAGATAAAAACGTCTTTTTTGCTGTATATTTATCAAATTTAAGAAAAATTGCACTATTGACTTTTTTTTGAAAATTGGTACAAATAATCTTCATACGTAATATTAAAATAATGTCATTTTAAAAACGAGGGGTCCATGATCCCGTTTTCAAGTTAAATCAATTATATTGATAAAAATCAGTCGAAAAATTCATATTTTCCGATATGTCACAGTTTGACGTCGCGAAAATAACATTAATGTTAGCAACGTCATTAGCTCCCATGTAACTGTGTCGTATGCCCTTAATAATATTAGAAGAACAATTTATTGGGTAATCATAAGTACGTATATTGATATTTCTGCTCTGCTTGCATAATCCGACATGGAAAAAGTATTTATTTATAGTCATTACAGGTTTTTTTTATAGAGATGTTTTCAGTAGCTTTTCTGCAATTGGTCTTTGTATCATGTAATATTTTGAAATACATTAAATTACATAATTGAAATCAAACACTTGCATTTAACAGACATATAAACAAGATATATATAGAAAATTAGTTAGGGAGAGGTCAAAGCCTTACACAGAATTTTATCCTCTAAGTCGGACGATTGGTATATTTAGTTTTGGTACAAATTGCCGCTTATGTTGCACGAAATCTGTACATGTAGATGGTGAATAGATGGAAGATGATTGGGTTAGATCATGCAGCTGTAAAGAATGGTTGATAAAGCTCCTCAGATTAGTATTTCATGGTTTTATATTTATATATTCAAATGCAATGTCATCTGGAAGACTATTCAATAACATCAAGATGCAAATGAAGGACATTTATCATGTTTGGTCCAAAATCCCTGTGATCTTTTGCCTCCGATTTATGCACTTTGATTATTGAAATAAACGTTAAGTAATATATACTTTTTTTCACTTTTTTGGTCTTTTGGAAAATGTTGTTTGGTCTTATATTTAGACCCCTCTACAACGAAATTTGTTTTACATGCACACGAATAAATATTGCGGTTTGTATCCAAAGCAATCATAGGTTTGAACGTTGTTTACCAATTGTTTTTATTTTTTTTTGGGGCTTGTATTATATTTTCCCTCCGGTTCATATAATCCGTTCATCCTATTTCGACTCTTTAAAATTCAAGAGTCTATCCTAAATTGAGGTAAACTGTATGGCCTTCCAAATACCGTTTTGATCCCTAACAATACTGAAGAGACATTAATTGTCGAAATCCGGATATGGTATACTAATTTTTGCACCTCATGTTTGTGATATATCATCTGTGCCGCAAGTTTATTATTGTTTGTTTGGTATTAAATTAATATTAAGATCCATTTTGTTACATCTTGTGATCAATGTATTTTGGCAATCGTCAATGGCAGTCAGCAGGGTTTAAGAGCATCAGTCGGTCAACCTGTTAGTCAAATGCGTTTTGTTAAAATATACTTTTTCACTTTTTTGGTTTTTTGAAAAATGTTGTTTGTGCTTTATTAAGGTAGCACAATACAAAGATTTGTCATCCCCAATCAGACATCTTTAAACTGATGTAATTCCACTCATCCTTCTTTAAATTTTATAAATGAGGTACCAAAAGAAAGAACAAGGATTAATCTTTCGAATTGTGATAATTTCATTGTGACATAATTATTACATAATTAATTGTTATGTTCTTAGTTGCTATATTGTGATGTTCATACTTGAATGAATTTAACTTCTTTGTTATTCATAGCAACCCAAAATATTTTATAGATTCTTGCACAACACAGTTTGACCTCCAAAACGGTGTCTCAGATTTTCCCTATTTCATTTCATTCTCTCATAAATCTTCAATGAAGTTTGCAACATCAATTCATAAGAGATCACTTAATTCAATTGGGTATAAAATTTGTTCTATTGATGTTTTTGGAATCTTCTTTCTTAAAATGACCTCCTCGTGTTATATTTTGAACATTAATTGAAAGTTTAATCATACGTTTATTATTAAAATATGTCTAGCTAGCTGCCAGAAAACTGCGAGTACAATCTGTTCATTGTGTCTTTTTGTGTCGGGATGTATAAGTACCGGCCCTAGTCCACTTGTATGTTTGTCCATTCTGATGAGTTAAGCCTTTTTCAACTGATTTTTATAGTCCGTTCTTATGTTGTACTGTTATACCACTGTCCCAGGTTAGGGGAGGGTTGGGATCCCGCTAACATGTTTAACCCAGCCACATTATTTATGTATGTGCCTGTCCCAAATCAGGAGCCTGTAATGCAGTGGTTGTCGTTTGTTTATATGTTACATATTTGATTTTCGTTCATTTTTTTTTACATAAATCAGGCCGTTAGTTTTCTCGTTTAAATTGTTTTGCATTGTCGGGGCCTTTTATAGCTGACTATGCGATATGGGCTTTGCTCATTGTTGAAGGCCGTACAGTGACCTATAGTTATTGCTGTCTGTGTCATTTTGGTCTTTTGTGGATAGTTGTCTCATTAGCAATCATACCACATCTTCTTTTGTATACTATCTGAAAATAAGTAAAACATGTTATTTAAATTAGTTTCGATTATCTGATATATTGTTAACATTAATGTGTGCACTTGTTCTCCTGGACTTCTAACACAAGAAAGTTAGCTGGCTTCATTCAAAGAAGGCAGAACCCCTTGATCGAAACATAAGCATGTATGAAGTCACGCTTAAATGTTTTATATTACATGAAAATTCCATATTGCTTCTGTAATTTATTCTATGGACCATCCCTTTATTGGCAAGCTTACTTTAGCAGATACCGTTAATTATAACTTTGACGTGGCATTGTCAGGTTTTTTCAACTAATGAGTTTGAATATACCTTTAGTATCTGCCACTCATCTTCCATAACATTGAAGTTACTGGCACATTAATGATATGTGATATATAATATTTGTAAAGCCTGACTTTCAACTTATAATTTTACTAAAAAAAATCTATGCTAATAAATATGCTTGGAATATTTGTTTGTTAATCAGAAACACGAAGTCAATTGAACAATATCGAACAGAACGTCATAGACGTGCATGCGTGAAACAGCGCTTTCAAATACAATAAATTACTAGATTGAGTTAATTAAAATTTCTTCTTTGACTATCGTATGACAAAGGCTGGATCTGACGCCAATTACTCTGATAATATATTGCCTTGTAAAATTGGGAAATATGTATCCAAAGTTGACTAATGCACCTGTACGAGAGGGTATGTTTTCTTTAGATAAAATGTTAGATAGATGGTTTTGTTTTTCTTGATTGAGGTTTTAAGAACTCTATTTAATATATCGTTTCATCGTTTTGATTTGATACATGAGTAGTTACATCAGATCTATCCCTGAAATGTTATTTGTTTTTATAATTTAAAAAAATTATTTATAGTGGATTGGGAAACACGTTTTTTCAAATTATATTAATCCCTTTTCACTTTGAGGGTGCGACTGATGCCTTGTAGCGGCATAAGCTTGCTCTTTTTCGAAATCTTCAAGGGTGTCTTTTACGTGCAAGATATATGGCTCTCTCTTAACATGCACGGGTCGGCCATTTATCGTCCCATTCCGACGGGTCGGACTATCATGGTATCTCAAGAACTGTTGCTTGCCAAGAAGAAATAAGACTAAATGAATATAACAAGTGGAACAGCAACTAATTACAATTAACAGTCTGGTGTATATGTCAGATCAAGCCCGGTTTGATTTGTTCAATTTTTTTGTATTTTATAAAATTGATAATTGAAATGGGGAATATATAAAAGAAAAAACACTCCGAACAAAGAGCAGATGCCATGTATACCACAACTATCATTTTGTTCATACATATACATCTTTAGCGTAAAGTAGAATCCAGTTATTTGTAAAAATGAACAACTGCAGGATCTTATAAATTTTAAGACCATAGATAGTATCTTACCATAAGCTTGTCATTTTTTTTTCAAAACTTAGAAAGTCTGTTATGATTCTGAAGCAGGAGAAAGTAATTAACCCCTGAATTGTTACTTGGCAAGAAAAAAAGATGACCAACAACAACTGATTATTATTTACATTCCGGTGTATATGTTATAGATAATGCATATTTTAAGGTTTTTCTTGTCGTAGAACACACCGAGGGGTGTCAGGATTGATCAAATTTCTTTGAACAATCTTGACACCCTGAGGTGTGTTCTACGCCAAGAAAAACCTTAAAATATGCATTATCTGACTTATATACCGTCAAAAAAATATTAATTTTATAAAGATTTGTAATTTAGTATCCTATTTTACCGACAACACTAAAGTGGGATATTCCTTTCTAATGCGTTTATGTTTTAATACGCCCTGCGGCTCATTTAGAATGTGAAATAAACTCACTAAATAATTTAGATATTAACCTTTTTAAAATTATTATTCATACACAATAAAAAAATATTACTTTAACTGCATGAAGTAAGACACAAATGTATTGTTACCATCCGATAACGGTGTATGACAAATACAAGACACATTGTAAGTACTTTATTGTACCACTTAGCTTATGGAAAAGGGGGAGGGGGTATACTATTTTTCTGTTTGTTATGTTATTTCTATCGCGGAAAAGTGGTTTTTTTTTACTTGAATCGAATGAAAAATTCAGAAAGATTGTCTTTTGAATAGCAGTACATTTTATTAAAAGATAATCAGGATATAATTATATACACTCCACATCCGACTCCTTTGTGAGTTTCGTTAATGTTATTCAATAGAATATAAGATTATCTTATTAGTTGATCATTTGATAGGGTAAAAGGTATACATAAATTTTAAAAAGTTAAGAACAGACACGAAGACGAATTTAAATACATGTAGGTCACAGTATGGTTTTCTATTCAGTGTGTATCGTTCTGAACATGCATAAATTATTTGCCACTGGATGTTTAGCAAGCAACCAAAAATCAATCAAACTATTCAGTTTGACTCAGTAAGATTTTCAAAATCTTACACACGAATATGTTAAATCTGGATTTGTTTTATGAAAGTCTACATTAAAATCCATCTGACATATATGATAATGTTTCTTTATTGTAGCGATAAATTAACAAAACTTCACGTTATTTGTCTCTAAAATTAAAATGCGGGAATACAATGACGGTTTCTTTTACACCTATCATAAATTGAACTTTAAAAAATAAATTTCCAAATCGGCAACAAAAAACTATTAGACGTATAAAGTTTTGAAGTAAATCATAGTTTGCATTTTTATCAAGGAAAATAATGACCTCACACAGGTCATTATTTTATGCCTTGGAGCATATATCATTGAAACATGGTATCGTCCGGGTTGATTCTGAAAAAGAATGACCTGTCGTTCTTAAAGAAAATAACTCCATATAGGTATATAAGATTGAGTCCGGACTTTTATGAGGTTCAATTTTTTTTTCACTCTTTTGTATTCTATACCACAACTATCAATTTGTTCATAAATATACATCTGTAGCGTAAAAAAAGTATTCAATCAGTAGGAAAAATTAGATATTATCTCACCGCAAATTGTTGTTTCTTTGCAACTTTAAAAGTCTGTCATGATTTAGACACAGGAGAAAACAAATCTTAGCACAGGCAACGCACCCTTGACACTGAATTGTACAGTTTGATTAAAGGGTACCATCTTCAATATTGAATAATGTTTTTTGTAAATAAAAGTCAACAACAGTCATAAAATAACTAATCATGCTAATCGAGGAATTCGAAAAAAAGAAAAATATTCACAGAGTGACCGAACAACCCATTTATACACGAATGCGCGTAGTGCATGTGATTATCATCAGTGTTGTTTGGTCACGAGTTGAATATTTTTCGATATTTAATTTTTTTGATTTAGCTATTCATTGTATGACATTGGTAAATGTTTTTTCATGAAATTAAAGTTAAAATTGTTCGAAACTAAATCTTTGTCTACGCATTCACAATTTGTTTTGATCCGAAGTCATCGACGTTCGGCAACGTAAATTGTTGTATGACGTCAGAGGTGGTAAAAGACAAAGTTGATTTCACGTGTGAAATTATCGGTTTTTATTTCACTGGTAAGATTCTATTACTTTTAAATCTTTAGGTCGGGAGGTTTGGCATGCCACAAAACCAGTGAAACACCTTCCTGATGAGTCATAACAACAGACTTAGTGTGTTCAAATTACAAGGTTTTACTAAAAGTGCGTGACGATGACTTTTCAACTGGATCTTAAAAATGCATCACTTAAAAATCTTCATTGTTTGTATGTTTTCTATGGTTATTATTCTTCAACGTCTGAAATTGTTTAGTCTGCCCTCCCTTCAACGTCTTCCATTTTTACGAATGCTAAATTTGACTGGAGTAATGGGGAGATACTTATGACGAGTTAGAGTCTTGGCTGCAATATAAGTATGATATTTTAGAAAGTTTAATTTCAGATCGTATACAGGAACTATGTAATTGATTTTAAAAACTATTTTAAAATACCGATACAATTAAAGGGAATTGTACCTGCTACATACTATAACAGGCGGATATGCAGTGAACGAAAACAAAAGAAAATTCACTCTTTATATGTAAGAGTCGAGAAAGTCAATAATAAAACAATATCGGTGACGATACTGATCAAAATTTATTTCTAAATATTAACTGCACATTTTAAAGAAATTATTTGTTTAACTGTCTTATTGGAAATGTACTTGCAAATACACGATGTTTTATGTTCAGTATCTATCGAGAAAACTGCATAAAAAACTCATAAAACGTCAATTTTAAAACTGTCAATCTTTGCTGCATATTGATAAAAATAAAATGAAAAAAATCATTTACAAAATCGAAAGATCTTACGGGTCAACAATTTGCTGAGTGTTCCAAAACGTCCTTAGAATGTTACAATTTTACAACGTATTCTTATTTTTCAAACCTAAGTTATCGAACACACGATCTGCATGTCAAATGAATATTCAATAGAGAACTATTGTTTTTTCTTGAATATAAACATTTAAAATCTGACTGTGCATGGTAAAAAGTTAAACATAACTATTTTGATAAAATATGTATTTCATTATTCTTATGCATATAATTTCAAGAAAAAGGTCGTGTCGGGTTTTTACAAATATTTGTGGTCTTCTCTATCTTCATTAAAGCCCGGACATAATTTTCAGGATTCAAGTTTAAATGCTAGGACTTTTAAAAGACTAATGCCTAACATTATTTAGGCACTTGGCTTACTAAATAGGCGTTAGCTTATTGTTTAGAATGTTGTGACCTACCGAATTAGACTATTTACCGGATTTGCAATCACATAAGCAACACGACGGGTGCCACATGTGGAGCTGCTCACCCTTCCGGAGCACCTGATATCACCCCTAGTTTTTGGTGGGGTTCGTGTTGTATATTCTTTAGTTTTCTATGTTGTGTCATGTTTACTATTGTTTTTCTGTTTGTCTTTTTCAATTTTAGCCATGGCGTTGTCAGTTTGTTTTAGATTTATGAGTTTGACTGTCCCTTTGATATCTTTCGTCCCTCTTTTACATATATACACTAACAATTAACATCTTCCAGAGATAGATAGACAGTACAAATATAAATTGAAGTTAGTACTCTAAAAATTTATTCGCATAGCAACATTTAAACCAATTGTATTCCAAGCATCTATAGCCTGATTCACTCGTCGTTAGCTACCTAAGTAGGAATGTGAAAATAATAATAGTGAGTGAAAGTTATTTTTATTATTTCATTTTTTTCTAATTTGACTATTTACCAGAACTTTTTTTCGTGATTTTTTAATTAATAACGTGATTGCTTAAATGGGACAAACATTAAGGAGAAGATTTTGTTTTCAGTGTTTACTGGGGAGTTAATAATTTGTGACTACAGATAGGGGAAACATTTCATTTCCAATTATATGTATTCAGTTGTAAAAAAACATCAATGGCGGATTTTTTTCTCAAGCAAACATAAATTATTAAAAGCAAAATCACAAAAATACTGAAATTCCAAACGGAAAGTCCCTTATCAAATGGCACAATCAAAAGCTCAAACACATCAAACTAATTGACTTGGTACAGGTATTTTCTTATGTCGAAAATGGTGGAATAAACCTGATTTTATAGCTAGCTTAAAGTCATAAGAAACCTCAAATTAAAAAAAATATGCATAAGTTTTTTTTATAACTAAATGGATAATTTTCATTTTACAACTTATGTACATATCCTTTTTTCTGGGGAATATTCTTTTATTTGTCCACATTTAGAAGAAGTTACCTTATTTTTAATTGCTTCCTTCCAATTCGCCGAACTATTTTCCGTACGCATAGTGACCTGAGCGTAACCCTCCTCGTAAAAATCCGGTGAACCCAATACGCATGGACCTGTCATTGAAATAAACAATTATCTGATTGAACATGTTAAACACCTGCTTAATAGCCTACTTTTTGTTATTTGTTTACTATAAGGTGACAATCGGTAAACCTCGGCTTGAAAACACGGTATTTAATGCGCATCCATATTTGTTAAATCATAACAGACAGACTGAAAGGAAAAATGACGACTATACGATATATTTGCGTAAAAAAGTAAGAAAATCGTGAACAGAGGACTAAGTTAATGATATATACATGCATTGGTTCAGGGATTGGATAAACATATTTTTTTACCACTCACTCGTTTCATATGACCTTAACCTGAAAAATACGCCTTTTAAGTAGAAAAGATTGGTAGCTTGTAATTTAATCATATTTGGTAATTTAAACATTTTTTTTTTACTCAATATTCTACATTGCAATATTTAAAAAAAATCTCAAACGTAGTTAAATTAGCATAATACTGATTTCTTCATTTATAGAGAGTGACTCGTTTGGAATAAACATATTTCAATACGGCTCTCTACATACAATATCAACTACATGAATAAAACCTTATCAACCTCATATAACAAACATATAAACAATATATGCATATATAAACAAATATCATAACAACAAAAAGAAAAAGAAAAATTATACACCTATAGTATACATTATGGTTAAACTTATAAATTTCACACTTTTAAATAGATCATTAATGACTTGTAAGAGTATTTGAATGCAGAAACCGGTTTTGAATTTTTAATTTCACTGGATAGTTAATTTGCACACTTTTGGACAATTAAAAGAAAAACTTGATTTATATAATTCTATAAACAATAACATATCGGATGATGAAGGTCGAGTATTGTATGATTGATAACTTTGTGCAGACACAATAAGATTTGATAAATATTTAAGTACCAGTTCGTGCTATTATTTATACATCAATAATGGCTTGTGGTAAATGATTCTCTTAGTAATGGGAATAATTCTGGAATCCTTAAATAGTTAAATAGATGCTTTACTAATATCGGGTTCGTTTAAAATGATTCTAGTTGCACTGTTTTGCAATTAGAGTAAAAAAAATGAAAACAACACATTTAATAATTTCTTGCGTCCAAAGCGCTTTTCTGGATTTCTTCACCAGGAACGCTCAAAGCTAAACATTTGAAATCCGAAGATGTATAAGTACCGAAACCGTTGAAGAGCTATATGTCAAAAATACCTAAAATAAATAGCCAATTTCATCTTAAGCCAACTTTGCCTGAGGGAGTTGAAACAACTGTCAATAAAAAACTTGTTACAGTTTCTCCATACTGAACAATAGTTATCCCAAATGTGGAAAATAAGACTAATATAAAATAGAATTCGTGCACTATGATTTAAGTATTACTTGAATCTGTTTTTATAAAAAAAAATTATGCTGAATAAAAAATTTTATTTTTTGATTAATTTGATCAAAGCAAGAATGAGTCGCGTTACAAAAATACCAAGGACTTTTCCACAGTGACTTTCATTAAAATGTTGGCCATTATTCGATATATCATTGCGTCATTGCACATAACAGTCATTTATTTTTTGGAACCAATATATTGTCTTAGTTCTTGACACATTAACTAAAATTTTGTTTTCATCAACCCAATAACATATATAGAAAGTCTGCATTTGAGTTCATTATGTTCAAACTCTTTTGGGATTATTTTGTAGAAAAAAACAAACAAAAGAAATATTCTCCCAGGAAGTATAATCGTTTAATGACATGTAGATTAAAATGATTTTTTTACAATAATTGAGCTATTGTAATACATAAATCAATCACATAGTAATGGAACTTAATTTTAATTTTTTTAGATACATATCCAGATATAGTTCTGTACACATTGTACAATAAGAAGATGACATGGAATGACGCAGCAAGAATATGTACATTGGACGGCGGACACATTCTATCAATAAAGTCACAGGAAAAGTTTGAACTTATCAAAGAGTTAACTATTGATGAGTGGAGATTGTTTTCGTAAGTTGATTACATTTCCGGAGCACCTGAGATCAAACCCAGTTTTCAAGTTGCTCTGTCTTTAGAGTTCTATTTCTTGTTTTTTTTATTTGCTATGAAGTTTTCATTTTATTTTCAACTTGTGAGTTTAATGTCCTTCTGGTATCTTCGTCTCTCTCTTGTCAACGGAAAACGTTTTTTTCATCCGTTCGGCGTCTGTTCGCGCTATCCGTTCAGGTGTAACTTGGGCTTATAAAGGTAAATCCAATATCTGTCTCAGTGACATAATTTCCATATGAATGTTCCTGTCATAGCATTCCTTCAATTTCTTTAATACGTATAGTTTCTGTAAATATACTGTAGAAATTTTAGAACAATCAGGTATTACCTACTTTCAATTCACAGATTGTGTCATCCTCATTTTGGCTGAACGTTTTGTCTTAAATGCTCTTTCAATTACGTATATGATTACGACCGTCAATATGTTGTGATGCGAGTGTAAATCATGGGTCTTATTGAGACGAAAAGCTCGTAGTGCCGTACAGAATTATATTCCTGGTATCTTTGATGAGTTTGTTTCTGTAGTCTTTCAGTAGTAATAACAATATTCCGAACGCCGAGGTAATTTTAAAAAAGCGTATGTCCCTAAAACCTGACAAAATCAATTCCTCCACTATATCAATTAATTATAAACGGAACGAACGACAATTGTACGATCAAGTGTTTATCATATACTATGTAAGATTTGTTTTACCATTGGATGTAGAAAATGCATAACCTCCGAATTTTTTTAAAAATTACCACGGACGGAGAACATATCAATCTATTAGTTCAATAATTTCCGTGTCTGCCCTTCCATTATGTGATTCAAGAAATAAAAATAAATGGGTCACAATTGTAACAAAAAGAGAAAATCGAGTGCACCTGTTTATGTTAGAGCGTGTTTGAGTTGAATATTTTGTCTTGAAAACGAATAAAGCAAGAGTATTTGATACAACATCTCGCTTCAGGTTCTATGATTTTTTATATATCAAAGCTACAGGTTGACTTTATAACATAAAACAAAATACAGTACTAAAAGATGAAATATATGGGTCAAGTGAAATACCTTTCTAATGAATCACAAAACAAAGTAGGTGTGTTCGAATAGCTACTTTTTTACTAAAAGTACTTGTCGACAGTCTTTTTAGTTGGATGTTAAAAATGCATATGTTGAAACAAAATCATTTTTTTGTGTGTGATAACTAGGATTTATAGTCTTCAATCCCTGAAAATTTTTAGTCTGCCCTTCCACGAAATATTTAATGACAATTTCTCTAAATGTTAATGACTTTTCGAAAATTCCACCTGACAACCAAACAGACAATAGTTTTAAGTTGAACCAATGTAAACAAGAACATTAAATGATGCTCATTAGCTAGTAGATACATTCGTCTTTTAAATACAACTGACATATAAGGATCGTAATGGTGCTGTGTGGATTAATTTATCGGTTTTCAAGAGCTAATTTTGCATCGCGTTATCCCTACAATGGCTTCCATTTCTACGATTGTAAAAATGAACTGGCTTAATGGGGAGATAATTTCAACGAAGTAGAATCCTTATTTAAAATAACAAGTATAAGGCATTTAAGGTAGATAGGGTGTCTTCCTCCATCTTGGATTTTGAAATACTAGAAAACAAGGTCTAGATCTTTGATGAAATGTGCAAATTTTTATAGTAGTAGGTAATTCATGTGTAAGAATTTTCATTATAATATAGAAAATGCCATGTTTGATCATATTTATGATTGTATTTTACAAAAATAAGAATTCTTTTGTTTGATTCATTTTTTTCCAACATTGTCAAATAAGGGGAGGCAACTCAAATGCAAGGGCAGATAATCCAGATAGTGTTACTTTTACAATAGAATGTGTTAGGAATTTACCCATTTTTACATGTAGCAAGAAAACGAGTCCGGTGACCCCATTTTTTCTTCTTCTTATCTGAAAGCATAATATTGAAGCTATCTTCTCATATTTTATCTCAAAATTCTATGGTGTGGTTTGCGTTTTATGGCGGAAAAATGGGTTTTACATGCATAATCTATACAAAATCTTGACAATTTTGAACAACCTGTAGCGTGAAAATAAGTCCGGTGACCCATTCTTTTTATTAATGTTTTTAAACAAGCAGGATATGAACTACATTTTGGCAGATTCTATGGATTATAATTTAGACACCCCATCTACCTTAACTTATATCAATATATTTCTAACATTGTAAATTATGTTTCAAAGAAAGTAAATTTTATCATACTTATAATATTTAAAGCATTCATAATTGATGCGGTATAGCTTTTGTACAGAAATATGATAGTTCATTCTTAAAAGGGCCACGAATTTGTCTAGTCGAATTTATTATGCTACACACGTAGTAGAACATGTTGTAAAACTTTACCATATGCCATGTTAATTATTTACAGACACGAAGACTATTGGATAGGGTTAGCAGAACCATCACAGGGGTTCTTGGTATGGGCGGACTGTACTGGTATGACGTATGAACGCAGGAAGGTTGAATCCTACAACGACAATGAAAAATGTTATGTGATTAAACATCACGCTCCATACATATGGGAGAGTAAAAAATGTGATGAAAGTAATTACTTTGCATGCGAAACAATCGTACTGGGTAATTATGACTAAGATCGTGCTCTCCTTCAACTTTTTATTTTTATTTGATTAGGGAAAACGAAGTACTATAAATCAGTACTATCTTCCTATAATTACAAATAAACTTCGATATATGTTACGAGGCTTTAGTAATGAAATATTCTGTTATTATTTCAATACTAAAACTCTTTAGAAGGCCACAGGGACGATTCAAAAATCAATTCATCAATCAATCTAACAATCAGTTAACTTGGGGGTTGTGTGGCAAACTAATACGGGAAACGTTTTTGTAATTTCTATTATTTCTGAACTTCGAATATATAAACAAACAAAAAACAATAAGTAAGTTTTTTTCATGTTTGCGGATCAAGCAAAGCCAAACGGACACCCCCATTGTCATTTCACTTATTTCTGTACTGCGAATTAATAAACAAACACAAACAAAAAATAATAAGTAAGTTATTTTCGTGTTTTCGGATCCTGCAACGCCAAACGAAAAAACCCATTTCATTTAGGGTTTAACTGCCAGAACGGGCAAATATCAAAGATAACCCTATTTCGATACCCGATTCAACACTTGGGGTCTTCCTACATAGAAGAAAGTTTGAACTGACCAAGACATTTTGAATATACATGTTGTCGAATATTTTTTCTCTGGGTAGATTATAAGAGAGACTATAGTTTCATCTTTTGGGAAAAAAATCAACTATATGAACACAGTGGATCAGTAAACAAACATACACAACGAAATATGATACAGTCTGACATAACATCTTTTGTGAGTTAACAATAAAATGGAATGCAACATACATAATTTGGAAATTCAAAATGTATGTACAATATTATTTATATTCAACACTGCGTTGAAGACCAAGTGTGGCCTTCGGCTGCTATCTGCTCTTTAGTCGAGTTGTTGTGTTTTTGAAATAGTCCCCATTTCCATTCTAAATTTTATGTTAACTGTACACCTTTATACAGGTGATTGTGATGAACAAATAACAACCGTACTAAATGCAAACAGGATGGGAACTTATAATGGTATGTCGAAAACAGACTGTCAAAGTAATTGTTCATCAAGTCCAACATGCTGGTCTGGAATTTCGACAGATGAAGGACGATGTATACTAATGGAATTTCGCACAGGTTCCGAGCCACTTTCGAATGTCACAATGTTTCGGAAATCGTGTTTACAAGGTATGGTATATAAAGTATAGCAACATGCAAAGGTGACATGTGGGAAAAAAACAATTAAAATATTAAATTGTTTTTAACACTTTCGATTGTATTTACATACATGTTTAAGTGTATGGTAATTCATACTTTTAGTCACTTCATACATATAAAAAGAATATTAATTAAAATGTCTATTTCATAAAAATGAAGGTCTAATATAATGAGATATGAATAATATTCAATAGGATTTCATGTCTAGTGATCACTATCACATTCCAATATTTAGTGAACAATGAAATCAAAAGGAGAGGAACTATACCAAAGGAATATCCAAACTCATAAGTAAAAAAAAATGACAATGTCCTAGTTTTTAATCATTTTGTCAATTCGGGCCTTTTATACTAGTAACTTACGATAGGGTATGGAATTTTCTCATTGTTGAAAGTCCTTATGGTGACATAGAATTATTAATTTCTTATCCAGCAAAAATACTGCAATCTAATTGGTAAATTATCCCGGCGAAAAATAACACCCCATCCTTGTTCACCCCAGGATAAATAAAATGTTCAAAAAACATTTCTCATAAATAAAGAAAAAAGGAATTTAACAATGCGCAGAAACATTGAAGTTGATAAATTTGAATACCGGTTTTAAAATGAGTAAAGGAATTGTTCATATGAAATAAATTAGTTATCTTGGTGAAATCAGGGCTGTACGGAATTTTACACCGTTGTTGAAAATTCTGGACACCACTGAGTACACCAATACAGCTAATATTATCGTTATTTGGACTCTGTATGATAGTCGTTTCTTTGGAAATCATTCCATGACTTATATGATATTGTATATTGTCTATTCTTCGTTAACTATCAATTTGTATTGTCCCATGGTACTAGGACTTGAAGACAATTGGGGGAATAAATTTACATGATGTGCATAATAAAAAAACACTTCATTTTCACAAAAGTGTTCTATTCAAATAATTTGTTATATAGTAATTCTACTATTTCCTTTTAAGTTCACGTAAAAGAAGAAGCAGAGATCCCGGATTTACCAGATACAAATCAGGATCTCAATCCGTTACTTGGATGCTCACTTGAAACCTCAACATCGGGTAAGTTGTTATGAAGTTTGTAATATGCCTTTTAACCCCTAAAATGTTATATCTCTACATGTGTGACGTTTTCATTCTGATCAACTGATGTACGTTAATGCGCAATTCTACGTCAGAGTTGATGTAATCTATTCGGTCCAAGTACTTCTATATTTCAATTCTTTATGGTTGGATTAAATATACATAAATAAAATACTAAGAAGAAAACAATGAATGAGGTTGTTAAATTTGATATATGCCTTTTTGTTCTTCTTTGTTAAATATTTGTTTGTTTTATTGTAATTAAGATTATAACACAATGTTGACTGCTGAACCCCTATTTTTGACATTTCTGCCTATAATGTCTGTTTGTTTTGTTCACGTATCGTTGTCAATATTAAGGATGCGACTGTCATACAAGTGAGAGTTTTAGCTAGCTTTAAAACCACATGAAATCCACCATTTTTGTACATAAGAAAATTTCTGTACAAAGTATCCAGAAATGTGACAGTTGTTATCCATTCGTTGATTAGGGACTTACCGTTTTCAATTTTCCTCAGTATTCAGTTCAGTATTTTTGTGATTTCACTTTTTTCAGTCATTACACGAAAGGATGGATACGTTGTATTTCAATTTATTGATTTTCAGTCATGGTTTACGTACAGTGACAATGTTGACGAATGTTAGAATCATATTCAAAACAGTGTGGCTGTGGCTTTTGATTGACGACCTAAATTATCCCATTGACTGGGACAGATTGTGTGAATATTTGTCTGTAACGACCACTGCTCACTATGTACTTTTTAATGACACTTAAACTGTGGGGTCACAAAAAGTTCTCAACACACAAATAAAGTTATTCGAAAAAATAATTAGGAATAACACGATGTTTTGATTTACATCAATAATATAAATCAAAATTTAAAGGTTATTCCTGATTAATTTTTCGAATTATTTTATTATTAAAGACGTTAAGAACCTTTGATGACCCCACGGTTTAAATTCTATAATAAGTAAGTAGTGAGCAGTGGTCTATACAGACATACGTTCACCTAATCTGTCCCAGTCAATGGGATAATTTAGGTCGTCAGTCAATGTCCACAGCTACACTGTTTTGAAAATGAATCTATATGGATCTATACAATATATCAATCCGAAGAAAGAAAATATCGTCCTCCTTTTCTCGAATACGGCTGGGTTTAGATTTTATCAACATGGCAGGAATTCATCCACAATTTTCGGTTATAAAATAAAATTGTTTTTTTATTATTCAAGTTGTTATTGTTATTGGTAGTGTTGGATTGTTTCCTTTTTATACGTTTTTATTGTAATATAATTGATTGCCTTTCGTCCTTTGGTTTTCAATGCTTACTGGTATAATATATTTTCTGATGTAGTCGAAACGTGCGTCAGACGTATTAAATTAGAAGCCTGGTACCTTCGATAATTAATTACACCACTGGGTCGATGCCACTGCTGGTAGACGTTCGTCCCGTGGGTATCACCAGCCCAGTAGTCAGCACTTCACTATCAATTATACGGGGTTTTTTTTTTTTTATAAATTTCCAGTTTACAACAGTATGGCGTATTACATTATAAGCCTGAAACCTTTGATAACTATCTGTACTATCTTTTACAACAGTATGGCGTATAACATTATAAGCCTGGAACCTTTGATAACTATCTGTACTATCTTTTACAACAGTATGGCGTATTACATTATAAGCCTGGAACCTTTGATAACTATCTGTTCTATCTTTTACAACAGTATGGCGTATTACATTATAAGCCTGGAACCTTTCATAAATATCTGCTCTATCTTTTTAAAATATTACATGATTTCAACGGAATCAATTGTGTATCGAAATTTGTGTAAAGTTAGATACGACGGGTCCTTCCAGCGAATCCCGTATTAGCATGGGTTTCGTGTAGCACAATTTTAAGTTTTCTGTTTAGTATTTCGTGGACTGCTGTTTATGTTTTCTTGTTTTTCATAAGTTTTGGGTTATCTGTTTCATTCGATCTGTAGATTTTGATTGTCCCATGATGTCTCTCTCTTTTAACTTTTTATTTCGACTTCTAGCATTATTGTTCCTTTTTGATAAATGACTTTTGTACAAGGCTTCGGAATGGTTTAAACTATTGGAGACGCGGTATATCTGCAATGCATTATACAGACGACATACGTGGACGTAATTCTTGTTTGAATTAAAACATAGATCTACAATGACTGGTATAAAAGATTAAAATCTATAGAAGTTTTCATGACATGTATTTCAAAAAAGTGGTATGATAATTAAGTCTAGCCGGTACAAGTGTACTTCTTCTCTGCTTTGTTAGTCAGTTTACAAACGGACCAAATAACCCTAGTAAGAGTATAGATTAATGAGATAAAGCAAACAAGGCAAACAGTTTGTCTTCTTATTTCTTAGTAGTAACATACCCTCTGCACAAATAATATATAAATTGATAAATAAAGGCAACAGTAGTATACCGCTCTTCAAAATTCATAAATCGATAGAGAAAAAACAAATCCGGGTTACAAACTAAAACTGAGAGACATAATAAGTTAGGCGCATATTTATATTATGCTTACCAAATATACAGCGTGAAGTTCTAACGCAAACACAACCTGCCCAACAAGGCAATCACAAAGAATCATATATGACAGACATCGGTGTTACGGTCATCATTAATGCATAATTATGTGTGCTGGACGGTACTATAACTCTGTGATTTACTCTGGAGAGACATGTTGTTTTAGTGTCTCAGGTCTTAATGTACCATAACCAGGGTTTAATCTATACTTGATTAATGGTTTCCTATATTCTTCTGTGACAATTTTACTTATCATGGTGCTTATTATATGTGCTGTATGTACAGCAGGATGCTCTTATTTATTGGACGAACTGGGTTTTATTCCGCATGGAAATCATGCAATTCGCTCAGTTTACTTCCTTTTTGTTCATTTGTCCCATTCCAATTTCATTAACGGTAAAGGATTATCAAAGGTACCAGGCTTATAATTTGATACGCCAGACGCGCGTTTCGTCTGCAAAAGACTCATAAGTGACGCTCATATCAAAACCATTTCAATGCATCAGATGCGCTTTTCGACAATAAATTTTTCTTCAGTGATGCTTGATGTCAAAGTATTTGAAAATTCAAAAAAAAACTAATACAAAGAACGAATATAACAAAGTTATGAACTGCAGTAAACTATTTTTGCCTCTTATTATTCAAGACACCGAATACACATATATATATATATATTTTATTTCTTGTGTTTTCACCTCATCTGTCTGTCTATCCGTCAGTTTTTAAAACACATTTCATATTTTTATGAGAACTACTACCAAGATTATTCGTATCGTATCACCAGTATGGTAGTGATGAATTGTTACTTTTTAACACTTTTGGAATCTGCAGACACTTATTTCTTGTTTTAAGATAATTTGATTTACAATTGAAGATATGCATGTTAAGTTTACTGTATTAATATTTATTGTTATTTGTGGATAATAAACTGACACACTGTAATTTGTTATGAACCATCAGTAACAAATCAATGAATAAACCGATGAATAAACGTAGAAATTACATAATTATAAGTATAAACCGATAAAAAGAAACATATGACTGACAGACATTGTTTTTGGTACACGTCAATTCTCAAACTAAATGAACAAATTGCCAGTTAACGATTTATCAAAATTATTGAAATATTGTCACGTGTATATATAACTTAATGTTACCATTTTACATTTCAGCTTTCACACCCTCATTTGTCTTAGTCCAATCAGGCATGTCAGCTACCGATACATCTTGTCTTGAGTTTGAAACTATAACAGAGTACGAAACAATAAGCACTACTGAGACTTTAAATGTAACTGAAACTATACATGTAACCGACCATGTGATAGTAACAAGTACATCGGTAGCATTACTAACCACGAGAGTGATAGATAATTATAGTACGATGTTTACGTTGACTTCGACAGTCAATTACACTGAAACCTATTATTTTACATCAACAGTATACGACACAAAATGCAAAGTGAATTGTTCACATGCTTCAAATTTGTACCTGTCTACCGATGACCCCTCGCTTGTGGAAGCCATATCGAGTATGGAAAACGATCTGATTGTCGATAAAACAACAACTTCCGCTTACAAAAGGACATTGAGTAGTGCGCCTGACGGTCGAACCTCATCATGTGTTATTGGGGTGGCTGGTATAGCAATTTTGGTTGCACTATTTTCTTTCATTCTGCTGGGTGATTTACCATTAGTCGTCCGATATTTCAAAGCTGCCTTTGACATTCGATGTCGTTGTCGCTAAGAATAAACGACCCTACCGGGTATTGAAACAAGCACATCTTGCCCTCGACACGAACACACTAAAGTGGGACCAACAAAGCCACTCGAAAGTAGGGATATGCTATATTAGAGTTCCGACTTTGTTAGGATGTGTTTGCTTTGAACGGTGTGTGATAAAACTTTATTAGAAAAAAAACCCGGTCTGAATACGAGAGTTAACTTTTCAAAAAATTCCTTTAAAAATGCTAATATTATTGTTTAGAGACAGTTGCTAACTGTGCACATTGTCCTTCTCGGAATTACCCTACCTGAAGGGTTGTATTTATTTCTACCTGTGGATCACGTTAACTATTAGTGAATAATTGCCATTCCCTTTCTATGGATCAATCACAGTACTTATTCTTTTTTTTCTTATCTTTTCATGTTATAATTTTAACGTTAATCCATGCAAAACTTGAAATGACTGATTCTCTTTCTTTTCGTTTGATTTACGTATAATTCCTAAACACTAAAAGAAATTTAAGAACTTAATTCTTCGAAAAAATAAAAACCGGAACAAGTAAATTTGTTTTAAGACTAACAATGATTGTTTAAACGTCGGCGATATATGTGATATGAGTTGAGGACATAGTTTGCTTCAATTAGATAATTGTTTACATCAATGAAAGGCTGAAAATATGAAATGAATAAATCATTGGCTTTTATGGCATTTATAAGTAAACTGGACGGTGTATTTACATTTTGTAAGATGGTAACAATCAAACAAAGGTCACTAAATGATCTTAGTGAAATACTCGAGAACTTTCTAATTATTTATGAAACAATTCATGCTTCTACTCGAGCTCTACATTTACAAAAACAGCAGACACAATTTTGAGAATCTTTTTCTCGATCGAAATGCTCATGTATTCTTTTCACACTTTAGTTAAAAAAAGAAATAATTGGCATAAACATTTCTAGAAGATTAAGATATACGCATCTAAGTCGAAATTTGGGACAAAATGTAAATATGGAATAAGACCGTCACTGTTTTTTAACTACGCATCGGATTATGACGAACTATATAAAATGTAAAAATGGTCAAACGATAGAAAGTCGTTCGTAAATGGAAAGATGGTTAAGACTTCTTTTGTACTTTGGATCATGGATTTTTCTTGCCGTTGTTACGTTTATTTTGAATGTTTTAAACGTGAACTGGAAAGAGACACATATCGTTAGTGGTACATTATTGGTTCTAGTTTTATCAGTTATTCAGAGTTTTGTGTTGGAATATCCTATTCAGACAATATTTTGTTTACTTTTTGGAGGTCATACTAGGAAAGTGGCTAGTTCCGATGGTCAGCATCTGACTTTAATTTTAAACTATAATTTACTTGCTACTTGTGAAGAAGACATCGATGAATGCATGCTGAACATGTATGAAGCATACATGGGAAATATAGGTTCTAATACAGCCAGCGTTTTGGTGAGCGCCACGAAAGACAGCGAACTGAGACAGTACGAACTAATTGTGCGCGATCATTATCGTAATTTAATTTTTGACCAACTTTATCAAGAAGGACTTTTATTTTCTTATGGAAACTTGAAAGGAATTGATAACGTTCGTTTGAGATTTGTGTGGAATAATTTTCAACATATTGACAATGACGAATTCAGAACAATCTATCTATATCAGATCTGTACTAATTTTGTTAATGACTTCATGGTGATTCATAGAATATCATCAGTTTTGCGAAAGTGTGGACAATATCAGGATTTAATGCTTCTTTCTGAAGGTGAAACTGAGGCTTATACGTATTGTGATAGCCAATTTTATTCCAGTGCAGCAAGAAAGCAAGGAGAGCCATTGTTTCATTATTCTGAGGACGTAAGAAACATAGAAGGTAGGAGATTCAGCTATACTTTAGTGCTGGACAGTGATACACGAGTCGGTAAAGCAATAGCATTCAATCTGTTAGATATTGCAGCCGCTAATCCTGAAAGTGGAATAATTCAACCGGCTATATTTTTAGATTGTATAAATAAAACAGACACAATCTTTATGCATCTTGAATCAATGCGTCAAGCAATTAACGAGCCTCTGACGAATTCAATGGCAGAAATTTTAGAACAATCCTCATTTTTTGGAAAAGGACTAATAAGCAATAAAGTGTACATTGATAAAATTCTTGGAAGTAGAGACAACTTGATAGAGAGAATACCTATAGATGTTCTTAGTCATGATACATTCGAAGCTTCAATTTTACGCCCACTTTATGTTGGAAATATTCATTTACAAGAAATGCCATCCTACAACTACGTTACATGGAGTATCAGAGAACGAAGATGGAATAAGGGAGAAATATTATTGGCGATATACTTTTTTCATAACATTTTTGGCAAACCTATGAGATTCCTGCAAAAGAAATTTCAAAAATCAAAATTTATTGAGACAAAACTCAGAACGGCGACCAAATTAGATTTAGTTTCTTCTTTCGTAGCTCACTCTGCGCTCAGACAAATGTTTATGAAACCTGTTCTTTTATTGTTTGTAGTTATTCATCTTTTTACATCGCTAACATATCCGAATGCACCAGTAGCAGTTATCATGTTTTTTGTTGTTATTTTTCCAAAATTTGCGACATGTAATAAGCGCAACTTTAAATATGTATGTATAGAGTCTATCGCTTCTGTATTGCAGTTTACACCAGAGGCTATCACCGGAAGTGTTCGGATAATCCGAGCTTTTAAAGCGATTCTCTTCAACAATACCCAGTGGAAACCTCAAAGAGCAGTGGAAATTGAATTTCAACAGTCAAACCCTTTCGTATCTGCATTTCGTAACCTCTGGGGTTATTCTGTTTTTGCTGTATTAATTGGAACTTTAGCTGTAATATTTGTAGATGGGAGTCATTTGTTTCTTTTTATGACAGGATGCGTGTTTGTGCTACCTTTATATACAGGAATAACGTCACTTCCCCTAGGTTTTGTTTCAAAATACCGTCCAACAGTTGACGTTGCCGTAACATTAGCATCCAAGACATACACAGCAAACACTCAGATAAGCGGATATATAAACAATGACGATACTTTCTTCGCAAAATCATATGTTGACATTTCGAATGAGGTGTTAGAAAATGAAACAATACCCAAGATTCCTGTACCTTACTTTCCACGAATATTACCACGGACGGAAAACACAATACTTAACGATTTCTCCATGTGCTTAAACAATCGTCCACATCTAGATTTATCAAACGAGCTGCCTGAAGTCTCCACGTGTTAATTTATAATAAAATGTAATTCGAGCTGTATTTAATCTCTGCTCTAAAAGCAACAATTGTACTAATTTTGTAAAACTCTGAAAAAATTGGGAACCAACAGGTATTTGAAACGTCCAAAATGTGTCGTGATTTCTTTACAAGTAACAAACTCAAATGTCAAATAGTTATCAAAAGTACCAGGATTATAATTTAGTACGCCAGACGCGCGTTTCGTCTACTGTAGACGGTCTACATAAGACTCAAAAACGTACATTGATAAAATTACGCCGAGTGAATATAAACGCCAAAGAGAAAGCAACCTAGCATCACAACTTTACAAGACATCCAAGAAAATTTTTCAAAAATAACAATGCTGTCTTTAAATAAAAAGACATGTGTCCCAAAATAACGTTATATCTTCAAAAATTAAGAATACAGTACGTTCGATCATGAAAAAAACATATCTTTAATAAGAATTTCTTAACATAAATCAGAATACAATGAAGGAAAACTACGTTCCTAAAATTAGAAAAGCACAGTAACTAAATTATTATTTGCAATGTCTGTCTTTTTCTTTTGGTCATGGTATTGTCCTCGATTTAGAAATGTTAATAGTCTCATTAGAGCCGTTTAATTAGTTCTTGTCCAGACTGGCGCCTTCTCCAATTTCCCAAACTATAGGGCCATAAAATGGCTTCATATGCCTTACATGTGAAAAAGTCTATTTATTATTTATATTCATGATATCGCATTACTAAAATCAGACTTGAAAATATATAACACGTTGATTGGCTTACTCATGGGTGTAAATTTGATCATGTTATAATTCCAAACAAAATCTTTATGTACATATATGCCTATCTTGATTCCTTTCTCATAATATCTTCAATTTGAATTCCCGAGGACGTGAACAAATACTTGTTGGAGTTGATGCATTTAGAGAAAATATGTCATCCCTACGACTATTGTTAGGAAAACTCTTAAAATAATTGTAACTTATGTAGATTATTTGTGTAGAAATTTTATCAATATTTTTACCCATAAGCAGCACATGTGGACGTCATAAACATGTCCGTATAATAAGCTTTTAATAAATATTACTTGATAACTAGTGATTGTAAAAGACAACATGTATATGAAAACATTTTTTTTTCAAAATAGTATATATATAATTTGGTTAAAAGCTTATTCTAAAAATAAACATTCTCATACTGTACATAAAATTGGAAATGGAAATGAGGAATTAATATATGCAAGGTTTTAATTTAAAGTAAGGATGGTTACATGAATAATCGCATTACATACATATGTTCATACGATTCCGTAACTTTGATAGACAAACAACAATCGATTTACATAAAATGTGACATTTTTCGTTTGACTGCACGTACTCTCCGTAACATTACATCATGCTTCTTTCATATAGAGTTTTTAAAGTGTTGATCGTATACGCTTTAGCGCCCAGTTCATTCAAAATCATGTTGCTTTGTTCAACTCTTTTACACTCGAATAGAATAACAAAAAAAACGCATCTTTTGTTCTCGACTGACCAGTTATCCCTATGCTATCTAAAACTTAGCTTTTGCATTTCATTTGGGTTTTTAGATTTAGAAAAAAAAATGCCCTTCATTATATTTACAAAAAGTTAGCACGTATTGATCCCAATCATTCCTCCTCCATACTTTTTCAGAATATAAATCATTAACATCTCAGAGTTTTCAGTTGCCAGATCGAGTGCAAAAATTTGTCCGTGTTTTCTAGTTATATTTTCAACTTTGATACTGCTATCTTGAATAAATTGCGGAAGTAAATAATCAATGTTTAAAAACTCTTTGAAAATATCAACAACCCTTTCATTACATAAGTTCGATTCAGCCTCTTTTTCAAAACCAACTGTATTTACATACTGAATTTTAACTGGATTTGTTTCAAATTGTTGCAAAACTTTTGAAACTTCTACAAACTCGTTCCTCATTTGATGGTACCCATATGCGTTTCCAATGGTTGACTTATTTACCATATATAACCCTATGTTTATTGAATGAGCAAGCGATTCGGTTAAACTCGGTTGATTAACGATGAAATTTCTGGAAAGAAATAAAGCCGTCTGCAAAAACCTGGGTCCACTAAACGCTTGTAAAACTTCAAGAGCATAAATAGCTTGCTTTGAAACAAGAGGCACATACATGACAAATAAAAAGTTTTCGTAATAGCCACAGTCAAGTATAATGTTTGTTGCTCTTGGTGGTCCTTTGTGGCCGTTTAATTCATCAAAATCACTGTAAGTGTTTTCATCGTCGTTCCAAATAAAAAGTGGAATATTCATTTTTCTAAATACCTCGTGATAAACAGAAAGGGTGCTATTTTCACGTGAGGTGGTATAGTATTTATCTATCCAATCAAGTGCGCCTATTTTGCGTAACCGTCTCGCTATGGCAGTCTCGTTTTCACTTTCCATCCTGACAATAATATAATCATCCTGATGGAAAGTGTCTATAAGCCATGCACCAAAATCAATTGAAGACAAATTTTTGCGAATGCTTTCACTTCCAAATTTACTAATATGTTTTGAAATAGTTTCATTTGCATCCGACAGAATTCTAGATTGCACAATATTCATTAAATTTTTGTCAAAAGCCACGAAGAAAGGATTGTGAGAGTCATCCTCCAGAAAGCTATACAGATGATATGTTGCAGCATCCGGATATGTTTGTAAAAAAAGTTTGATACTCTCCCTTTGTCGGTACCAATTCCCTGTTGTTATGAAAACATTTCTCGGTAGATAATCACGCAACTGAATACTCAGATCTTTTTTAATACTAATTCCTGATCTTGAATCCGGAAGATCGTGAATATTATGTCTTTTGAACTGTTTTGTATTGGACTCTCTTAGTTTTCCAAGGACGAGGTTATACACAAAATTGCCTGAAATAAATCCTAAACCTATCACAATTACAATGAACATTATTCGATTCCATTTTCCACTCATATTTGGTCCTCCAATCATTGACATGCGTCTGCTTATAGACACGCTTCGTTTAATGCCAGGCGACGTTTTTCCTTCCATGTTTGCTTTGACAATATTTATAGAAATGCTATAGCGTACAGATAAGACAAGAAGGTACATCTGATATCTATCAGACAATCTGTTGTCTTCCTCAAGGATTATTCCACCTACTACAGTTATTATGTATCATTTCGTTTTCAAGGTGATTATTCGTACCTGTTCATACCTTTTATGTCAACTGACATTCCTGTGAGGTTTTGAAAATATGACCGATTAAGATAACACTATTTCAAATCGTTGACTTAATGCTCGAGAAATATGCACTAAAGATTTTTGTTCTTATTACGTCACTTAGAACGATCGCTTTCCGTTTATTTATTTTTATTTAATTTTTTTTTTTTTTTTTTTTTGCTATTTAATTTATATCTCCACTTTTTGTCCAAGACTTTTCAGGGGGACTACTGCGCCAATGTTGAAGTAACAACATCATCACGAGAAACACCGTATGTAGATGTGCAGTCGTTGGAACTTTAAAAATAGCTGACGTTACCATTGAAAACAGAACAAATGCGAATAATAGGAAAGTTAACCAAACTGAATGTGAACTGTAAATGGTCATGAGGAGATATGGCATCTTTAATAGAAATTGTCATAATGATTTGTTTCCATGGAAACAAGGTAATCAAATTTTTTTAGATATGTCGCCTCTAAACTTGAAGAAACTTTGAACATGAGATGAGCAATTTGACTATGAAATTTTCATTCTTTCTTTGTGCTTGAATTTGAAAAATCCTTGTTTTTCGTGTTTATTCCAAATAAATCATATCGACTCCCCTAAAAGGACGGCAATCTTTTGAGAAAAATTTCTCATTATGTACGTGGAAAATGATATCGATATCTTTCTCAAATATGAATTACTGAAAGTTTCATAAAAATGAGGACCCATGAGACTGGACAGGTATAGCTCAAAAGTCAAATAATCAGACAATTTAAAACCGCGCTATTATGTCTCTTTCTCAAATGTGAAATACTGCACGTTTCACAACATGATCAGTAGTTAATCAGCATGCGATTGGTTGAGGTAGGTGACATGTATCCGTTAGCATAACTGATCATTCACACACCAACTATTAAAATAATTCTTTTCAATAGGAACCATAGATAAATGATCTTCAAACTGAGATGTACGGATATCAATGCAACTTAATAGAAAATATAATTGTCTATCATAAGTAGTTTCTATTAAAGTATCTTTAGCAGAACTGTTAGTATTGAAAATTAGTTATTAATTGAAAGTCACTGGTCAGTAGCAAGGTCTATTCTGCTTAACAATTGTTGACGCAAAGACAATGATGTCACTGCCACGTTCTGTAAAGCAACACCTGTGTGTCACAGGCAAGACCTTCTTTACAAACCATTGATATTAGGCACTGGCTACGGTTACATGGAAATGTAACAATAATAATAAAATTATTGTTACATTGGAGACTAATTTGCGGAATACAGGGTTGGGTAAGGATCCAATTAATTACGAATGTAATCGTTACAAACATTGCGTTATTGTAACATATTAATGCACTTCAATGTACGCAAGATTTATTAAACTTAAACCTTATAATTGTGATGCTTATTTTTAATTTTTTTTTTGCCAATAAGAACAAAATTACGATCACATCATATCTGGACTTGGAAAGAGAAAGCATGATTCCACCAGTTTCAACATTTCGGCAAATATTTACATCATTAAATTGCCTTCACAATATAATAAAAACATCGCAAAGAGTAAAAAAGTATGTTTTCATATGAATCATGACAGACATTGAAAGTTTCTTTAACTTCAAAAAGGGATAATGCAGAATTATATTGAACAGTATGCAAAACAGACGTGCACATTACTGCATCACTCGTTTGTGATGGTTGCTTAGAGTGGTTTCACCAAAATGCGTCAGGCTAAAACATGCTCCCATAAACAACATACGGGAATGTAATTTTTTTCATGTAATCGTAGCCAGTGCTTTGATATTATGTTGATGGTCGTAACTATAAAGCTTTACTATCACAACTGAACAGGATCCAAGACACTGGGGTCAGGATCAGATACACCCAAATGGAAATAAATATACCTCAAATTTGCTTTAATTATAGTTAACCTATTGAGCAATGCCATCTAAGAAACAAATTAACCAGTAAAACTTAATATCGAAAAGGAATCAGGAAAACGAGGCTAAGGTCAGATACCAGACGGACATGTACACTTTACAATCATTACATGCATCAAATATAGTTGATCTATTGCATATAGTTTATACGAAACAAACTTAACCAGGAAAACTAAAGATGAACCCAGATACCCTAAAAATCAGGTTATGTTGATGGTCAGATGATAATGTCAAGACAAACTTGTACACCATACATATTCATTTCATACACCAAATACAGATGACATTTAAGCTTATAGAAGTTATAGTATTAGAAAAAAACAGAAACATAACATTCAGCAATGAACAGTAAAAATTAGTCTCTTAGGGGCTGTTTTACCGGCTCCTGCAAAATAGCCTCCTTGCCGGTCTTTATTAAGATTAATATAGAAGTATAGAAATTAAAACTAGAAATAAAAAAAAAAACATACACTACAATAAGAAATATGTATACAACTATGTCTTTTTTAAGCATTTATACAAAACGTAAATATTAAAATTAAAATTATTTACAGTCTCTAAAAGCATGTCTTTTAAAAAAAAATTAAAAGTAAAATATTAAACTGATTTATACTAGTACTTTTTTTCTTTAATAGGAGGTATAAAATAATCTTTAAAAAAAACATATGATACACATAAGCAAAGCATACAAACTCAAAAATCGACATTCTGATTTTTAACTTTAAGGAAAATATCCTATTAGTTTTGAAACCAAAAGGAACACCAAACAACCTCAAACTGCTTTTAATTACCAGCTTTACAAAACCAATGCCTTGCTTTTTTATGATTTCTTTTTGAGACTGGCACCATAAAGGTGCTACCATAACACTTGGTTCTTTTGCTTCTGCATCACTTTTGCAAAATTTGCAGATGTATACATTTCAGTATTCAGCATTCGGAATAGATGCTGCCAATAGCTAGATTTCTATGCATAGTGTGATCAATATTTTTTTATTTATCTTATAGTATTTTATGCACCATAGACTATAGAAGTTTTGTCTGGTTGTCATAAATTTTATAGTCCTCGTTTCAAGTTTTAAAGTACTCAAAAACAGGCTGTAGCTCTTCATATCAGTCGAAAATAAAGTATGTTTGATAACTTTGTTGTTTCCCATTTTCGAACGTTCAATGTTCTACAAAAATTAACGTATGTATAAAAAAAAAGATGTGTTATGATTGCCAATGATACAACTCTCTGCAAGAGACCAAATGACAAAGAAATTAACAACGATAGGTCACCATAAAGCCATAGCCCATACCGCATAGTCAGCTATAAACGGCCACGAAAAGACAAATGTTTAACAATTCAAACTTGAAAAAAAATGTACAAAAATGAACGAAAAACAAAATATATAACACATCAGCAAACGACAACCACTGAATTACAAGCTCATAACTTGGGACAGACACATACATACAGAATGGCCGAAAAATCTGTTTTTGGCCAATTACTCCAAAATGTTTTTTGGGCCACAACCCCAAAATAATTCCCAATCATCCGTTTTAAGTATTGAATCCTGGGCAGTGGCGGATCCAGGGGGGGGGGGGGTTCCGGGGGTGCGCACCCCCCCTTTATTTTTGCCGATCAATGCATTTGTATCGGGACATATGTTTTGCACCCCCCCCCCCTGCACCCCCCCCCCCCCCTTTGTCCTGGGTTAGCACCCCCCCTTTCGAAAATTCCTGCATCCGCCCCTGCTGGGGTACAGTTTCAAAGATATCCATAAATCAATTCACAAGTTATTGTCCCGACACAAGATTTTTGTTTTTTACCCTTCTATGGCCCCCAATTCTTAAAACAGTTCAGACAATAACCCCCAAAATCAGTCCCAACCTTCCTTTGGTGGAACCTTGTAGTACAATTTCATAGAGATCCACACACTTATAAATTAATGTATTGTCTGATAACCAAAATGTCTTCAGAAAACTACAACTTCATACCATTATAAGACTGCAAAAATGTTAAGGTTGAAAACTAGAGGCTCTAAAGAGCCTGTGTCGCTCACCTTGGTCTATGTGAAATTAAACAATGGACACAGATGGATTCATGACAAAATTGTGTTTTGGTGATGGTGATGTGTTTGTAGATCTTACTTTACTAAACATTCTTGCTGGTTACAATTATCTCTCTATAACAGTACTTTCTGTGGAAAATGTTATTGAAAATCTTCAAATTTTAAGAAAATTGTTAAAAATTGACTATGAAGGGCAATAACTCCTTAGGGGGTCAATTGACTATTTTGGTCATTCTGACTTATTTTTAGTTCTTAATTTGCTGTAAATTATTGCTGTTTACAGTTTATCTCTATCTATAATAATATTCAAGATAATAACAAAAAAACAGCAAAATTTCCTCAAAATTACCAATTCAGGGGCAGCAACCTAACAACCAATTATCCGATTCATCTGAAAATTCCAGGGCAGATAGATTGTGACCTGATCAACAATTTTACTTCCTGTCAGATACTTTGGTTTTTGAGTTACAAGCCAAAAACTGCATTTTACCCCTATGTTCTATTTTTAGCCATGCAGCCATCTTGGTTGGTTGGCCGGGTCACCGGACACATTTTTTAAACTAGATACCCCTATGATGATTATGGCCAAGTTTGGTTAAATTTGGCCCAGTAGTTTAAGAGGAGAAGATTTTTCTAAAAGATTACTAAGATTTACGAAAAATGGTTAAAAATTGACAATAAAGGGCAATAACTCCTAAAGTGGTCAACTGACCATTTTGGTCATGTTGACTTATTTGTAGATCTTACTTTGCTGAACATTATTGCTGTTTACAGTTTATCTCTATCTATAATAATATTCAAGATAAAAACCAAAAACAGCAAAATTTTCTTAAAATTACCATTTCAGAGGCAGCAACCCAACAACGAAATGTCCGATTCATCTGAAAATTTCAGGGCAGATAGATCTTGACCTGATGAACAATATTACCCCTTGTCAGATTTGCTCTAAATGCTTTGGTTTTTGAGTTATAAGCCAAAAACTGCATTTTACCCCTATGTTCTATTTTTAGCCATGGCGGCCATCTTGGTTGGTTGGCCGGGTCACCAGACACATTTTTTAAACTAGATACCCCAATGATGATTGTGGCCAAGTTTGGTTAAATTTGGCCCAGTAGTTTCAGAGGAGAAGATTTTTGTAAAAGTTAACGCCGGACGACGGACGCAGGACGACGACGGACGACGGACGCCGGACGCCAAGTGATGGGAAAAGCTCACTTGGCCCTTCGGGCCAGGTGAGCTAAAAAATAACTAACTTGCTATAACTCAACTTTACCAAGCTACAGACCAATTATTTAATCATTTCCCTCCATAGAAGCCAATAAAACTGACAGACAGACAGAGTCAAGTGGTTACCAAACCTGCTTTTGCCCTCCGTGATGCAGGTAAAAATGATGACCCCTGAGAGACAGGTATGTATACCTTAACAATCCATCAGACCATTTAAAACTGATCTGTAAGTCAGCCTTTTAAAATTACCTAATCCTAAAATCTTCATCTGAATCAGTACTGCACCACAATGGATATATATGTACTTTACAGCTTGTCATCTTACATGTAAATGAAATGTTAATATGAACCTTTGTGCTAAACAGTCAGGTACAGCAAGATTTGTGTGTTCATATCACCTATAAACCAGGTACTGTATGCTGACTCGTCTACCAATTTTTTCTCTTACAACATAATTCTGTGTACATGTGCATATCAGAGAAGGAACATATATCAGTTTTAAAGTATAATGCATAGTTTTACCCATCCAAGGATCACACACAACCTATTAAATCAAGACAAGAATGCTTTAATGAGACCAATGAGGTAGAACCAATTATGAAGGTACAGCTCAATGTTGTGCCAAGATTGCTTTGATATCGGACTGCCTTTTTAAGACTTGCTGGGGCCATGGGACAATATTGGACTAATCTCAAAAGGAAATCTAAAGAATAAAAGAAGCAGATTTATAATTGGTGATACTTTGAAATCTTTTTCAATAAAAACATAAACTTAATATAAGTCCTTTAAACCCTGAAGAAGAGGTAAAACTGAGAAGTCCCTTTCCAGACAGGCATACATTGAATATCAAATATATTGCACTTAGATGCAGCAACTAAGAAATGATATGATATAATCAATAAAACATACAAATTACAAATGGATGTGAATTACCAATAATATTGCAGCATTGGTCTTTTGGCTCGGTTTATGACATAGTATACTACCTGTATTATGGGTTTAAAATCTTTTTTTTTTATCCAAAAAGTAAGATATAATAACATGAATAAAGAAAAAATCTTTCCTTACATTTTATTCTGTTCATTTGATAACAAGCTGCCATATTCAACAAATATTACAACAATGATGTAAAAAGATCCTGCAGAACATTGTTTCTACCACTGGTCAAGATCTTACATTGTACATGAGATAGACACAATGATATCTGTCTCTTTGATCACCAGACCAGTTCATCCTTGAACTGCCTGTACAAAGTACTTAATTACTTCCAGTATAACTATAATAAATCTTTCAGTCACTTGGGAAACCAAATACTCTAACAGTACCCACATCCCTGTCTCTGTCTCGTTGATCTCTCTCGTACTTGTCGTCACAAGCATAGGCCAATAAATATCTCTTAGGATGCCATGCTACAGTAAAGGTAGGTGTCTCACACGTCACTTCTGTTACCTTTTCACCTAAAATAAATAGTGTTATGTGCATTTACAATTTGTTAATTAAAATCAAACTTTTTTCGATCACTAAATTGCAATGATTGTTTTCATTCAGCTAAGTGAACTTAATTAAAATTGGAGTTATCTTCCTTTGTTTATAGTTTAGTTGAACTTGCACAACTTAATATAATTAGTAGTTATAACTTATACAACTTTGTTTGGCTATACACATCATTTTGTAACATAAAAATCTAAATAACTAAATTGCTCTACATTTATTGAGAAGGCGGGAAAGGATGTTGCAGGTATTTTGCTCTTCTACTTCGTGAAAAACATAGCATTTTTATTGTAATTGCAAGAATATACATGCAAAATTGTCTCCCCTTGCCTGTCTATCATGTATTTTGTTAAAAATTACAAATCTGGATTTAAAAATATGTTCAAATGAAATCCAAATAGAAATTAAAGAGATGTGTCTATAAATCATGCTTTATTTATTGTTTTAAGACCTCTGCCTACCGGTTTCTACATCAGAAATATCAATCACAAGGTCCTCTGAGGCTGAGGCTAACATTTTACCATCATGGCTAAAACTCAATGTTCTCACTGGCCATTCTAACCTACAATCATTCTAGACAATCATATATATATTCTAAGTGTATACAGTAATGCATTGCTGTATATAAGACAGTGTACATATATAATTTACAATGTACCATTTTTCTTATCATAAATTTCATGAAACTTGCTGATAATTTTAAACATTCAAAAAAATTTAATCATTGAGATTTGTATTAATAGCAGACTTCAAATAATAAAGTGGTTGATTCTGGGCTTTTTCATAGAATTTTGATCAATATACAAAGATCTTAAACACTTTTTCTGCAATTTCAAAAATAATAGTTCTTTTCAAATAATGGGGTCATGCATAAGTTATGTCCCTTTGCATCAAGACATGTTTGTATACAATTCAATACTGATAGATTAAAATAGAAATTTTTAATAATATATCTATCATAATAGATATAAGAGGATAATAAAATTTTAGACAGATCAATTAAACAGAGATAAAATTAGCTAAGAATTAGATAGAAAACAAGTTATCTGCCTAACTGTTCAATTAAAATAAAATTTAATGTATTTTCATATATATTCTACTTCAATTGAATAATTCATTGAAATTCAAAAACAAATAATAATAAATACAAATATAACACATTGATTAATCTCTAAAAAAAATAAATACCAATATTTACCTGGCAAAAGTTCTAACACAGACGAGTTCTCCCACATCCCAGAGACTACACAGAGCATCGGCACTTCCTGTGGCGAAGTATTTACCCATAGGATCAAACTCTATACAGATACAGTTTGCTGGGTGGCCATGTAGTAGGTGCTGCATCTTTAGTTCTGGATAACTGAAGTTAAATAAATAATTTCTGTCAATTCACTCAATTCAGAAATGCTTTGCAATGCTTTTAATAATAAATACATGCAAACGACATAGGTTTTGTAATAAAAAATATAAAGTTTCATATGAAAATTCATGGCTAATTTGTATGCAGCTTTTCCTGATTCAAAGAAACAATTGTTTCTCAAGTTCTGTCCATTGTTTACCAATAACAAGCAATAAGTGTACATATTTTTTTGGAATGAATAGTTTTTTATTTTAAGCAATAAGTTAACATGGTAACAATGACATAATAAATGTAAAAATTATAATAACTCCCAAGTAAATGTACGTTAATGGATGAAACCTAAGTGGGTCTCATTGGGGCCTAAGCGTGATGCAAAATTATCTGATTTTTCTTTAAAAGTGACACATGAAAGTCAAATTATAATGAATAATAACAGGAAAATAAGTCTTGCAGAACAATTGAAACTACAAGCTGGAAACAGGATTCTCAAAACAACCAAAAAACAGATTTGGGATCATAACTAAACCCTCCCCTAATGACCCCCCAAGCTAAGAGAGACTGCCATGGAGCAATATCTTATCATCATACATCATACCACAACTATATAAAGATGATTACCAGCAAAGCTTGAGTTAAAAATACACACTTTATTACCTCATTATATGAATGTTTCCTTGACCACTCGTTAAGAAAAATAGGTCTCCATCATTGTTCCATGAGATTTCATTGATTTCAAATTTAAACTGTTCTTCAGCTTTTGATCTGTGACTACGTACATCTATAAATGTTATCAGATCTTCTTTGTTTCCAACAGCTATTGTAGTGCCATCTGGTGACCAGCAAATATTAATGTTTTCACCTGCAATGTTAAAACATGGTAAAATAAAAATGAGAAAAAAAGTACATCAAAATCCTATGGACTAGACAGTAAGGCCATAAAAAAGTATAGGTTTGTTTGCCCAAACGCTACCTACCCAGAAAAAAGCTGCCTACTCAAATTCTTTTATTGTCCTGATTTGAAGAAGTTTTTTTTAATCAGATAGGCATGAAGACTAATATACACCCGATACTTCAATTTCTCTTTAAAAAAAAAAATGTCTCAACCTTTGGGTAGGGTTTGGGCAAACCAAAATATTTTTAATTGTGGCCTAATTATCTATAGGTATAAAGCTCTTCAATGACTTCAGAGAATGAGTTTTTAATCTGAACTTGAATTATGTCAATCATTTGGATGGACTTTTGGAAATAAAGTGTTCATGATCAATTGATGGTCAACCATCTGATCAAGCAAACTTTAGCTATGAAATTAAAACTTCAACTTCAACTTTATTATTTGATTACAAGCATTTATTGTTTAAGAACCTGAAAGCTAATATCTATTGACTTACAATAATCCTTCTACGTTATGCTACATGTACATTACATATATACAATTTTTAACAGCTTATATGTATAGAACCCATCTACATGATTTCTCATGTTCTGATAATATATGTCATACCTTTTGTGTTCACTGTGGCAACAGCCTTGTTTGTTCTAGCATCCCAGATTCTGACAGTTTTATCTCCACTGGCTGTTACTAGCTGATCTGGATTCTTAGGGTGCCAGCAAAGTTGGTCTACACTATCACCATGACCTCTGAAGGTCAAATCTTTACTCTACAAAAAATAACATGTACTATTATAAACTTGTGTATTATGCTTTATATTAATAATAAATAGTAAATGTTTATTTCTATTGTTGTAAGCTCCCTTTTGATTTTTGTAAGTTTTAGATTTTACGCTTCCGAGTTGAACAAGATGCTCCGCAGGGCGCATCTTTATACGATCGCAGAGGTAGAACCCTGAACGGTTGGGGCAAGTATGAACACAACATTCAAGATGGATACAGCTCTGAATTTGGATTGTGATTAAATAGTTGACACAGCATAGGTTTCTGACATAGAATGAATGTGGTCTAATGAACTTAAATTTTTTTTTGCTTAAAATGAAGAAAAATTAACAAAAATTAATGAAAATTGTTAAAATTGACTATAAAGGGCAATAACTCCTTTAAAAGGGGTCAACTGACCATTTTGGTCATGTTGACTTATTTGTAGATCTTACTTTGCTAAACATTATTGCTGTTTACAGTTTATCTCTATCTATAATAGTATTCAAGATAAAAACAAACTAGAGGCTCTTAAGAGCTTGTGTCGCTCACCTTGGTCTATCAGTATGTGCATATTAAACAAAGGACACAGATGGATTCATGACAAAATTGTGTTTTGGTAATGGTGATATGTTTGTAGATCATACGTTACTGAACATTCTTGCTTCTTACAATTATCACTATTTATAATGAACTTGGCCCATTAGTTACAGAAGAAAATATTGTTAAAATTTACAAAAATTTACAAAATTTATGAAAATTATTAAAAAATGACTATAAAGGGCAATAACTCCTTAAGGGGTCAACTGACAATTTTGATCATGTTGACTTATTTGTGGATCCTACTTAGCTGAACATTATTGCTGTTTACAGTTTATCTCTATCTTTTATAAAATAGTATTCAAGATAATAACCAAAAACCGCAAAACTTCCTTAAAAATTACCAATTCAGGGGCAGCAACCCAACAGCCGGTTGTTGTATTCATCAGAAAATTTCAGGGCAGATAGAAGCTGAAGAATTAATAAATCATTGGTTTAAGATGATTAAACAACCATTCTGGACAAAGAAAGAGAAGTCCAATTTATTGTCTTGACTACAAAAATGCTTGTTTTTGGCCTCTTTTTGGTCCTTTATTCCTAGACTGTTTGCCCCATAAACCCTAAAATATATACAATGTACAGTACAGCCTGTGACTTCCTCTTAGTTATGTCCACCCTCTTGCATGGTCAACATCCAATGGTGAACATTTATTGGGGTATTCAATCTTGAGATGTTAGCCATTTATTGGGGGTCATAAATCATGGGCAGATTTTTTATATCTAATGATGTTACCTGTTAAAATCAATCAGGGTTGAAGTTCTCAGCTGGTATGTTTCATTAAAATTTACCTGTACAGGTAACTTGGGTTTCTTTTAAAATTGACATTTCACCTTTTTTTGAAAATGTAGAATAAAGTATTGTTTTACTCTGTTAATTTATTATTATTTTTTGTCTTTAATGTTATTTAAATTTTTTATTTTTTAACTGTTTTTTTTTTCATTTTTGTTTGTTTTGTTTCTTACTTTTTTGTTTCTTATTCTTTTAATTACTTTTTAGTAAGAATCTTGAGTCGAAATGGCAAAAGTCAAAGCCAAAGTTATTGACTATAGCATTTGAAATAAACAGACTTTTAATTATTGTTTTTTAAGTAAAAGGTTTATATAAATGTACATGATGTACATTGTATTCAATTGTTTGTTAACATTATTAAATGATTTATCACTATTAATAATAACTAATAATCATGCAAGTGATATTTTAAATAAAAAAAATGAAAGTAATTAAACAATTTGGTTTCTTAACAAAATAAGATGATCAATATCAATCCGTTTACAATAGATTTTGATAACATCTAATATTATTCAGGAAAACTAAAAGTACCATTATATGGTTTAGGAAAAACTAATTTTGTTTATCTAAATTTTCTTCAAATCTCAAAACAAGAGTTGTGCACAAACAATCACCGAAAAGACTTATTTTCCAAATGTCCACCTAGTTATCATCAAATTTTGATAATTGTTCTTTAAAAATGCTAATCATAATGAAAAATGTTCTTATATATCTGAATCAAGTGAATCTTATGAAAAGAAATTATTTAAAGAAATTGTCTTGAAACTTATTAAATATGTTATCTTCAGTTTGGTTAATTTCTTTCAAAATTTGTCTCCAGAAAAAATAAAGTGACACTTTAATGGTCTATTAATTAAATCATTTTTTTTTCCAGTGTATTATATTGTCGATAGTGCTGGACTGGCATGATACATATTCTTGGTATACATTTACAAAGAATATTTCAATCAACCTAGGCCTTTTAGATAAAGTTAATAATTGCAGGGACTTGAATGAATTAAGACTTTTAAAGTCCTTAATAAAAAATGAATTTAAAGAAAAATCTAAAAATAATAACTTATGATAAAAACTGTATTAAAGTTAACTTGATTGTGTCAATTAAGGTAGAGAATTTTGGGTCATAATTTAGAAATAGAAAATAGTGGACAATATAAAATTCCTAGAAAGGATAGAATGTGTAAACTGCCTCTTGTAGGTCAATGAAGAACACCTATTCCTTGACCGTAAAATTAACAAAACAACTTTGAGATATAAATCCATTTGAAAATTATTTACCTTCTCATTATAATGTCTCTAACCCAAGAACAAAAAGTAAAAGAAATGCTTAACCTCTAAAACATGGATCATATTTAAAAAATCATATGACAATAAAAATATTATCAAATTTTGCTGTACTGAATATTTCTAATACTTATAAATATTTTATTCAATAAAGAAATATTGAATTGCCTTAATTTTATTTAGCGCAAGTCCTAAAGACAATCTTAATCATATGTTAAGATCAGTCTATCTACAATAATAAACCATTTTGATTTTTTAGAAAATTAATTTGAGAAACACCTTGTCAATAGAAAAAGGCAGGCATTGTAAATGTTTGCAGTATATTTGAAAATGAGATTTATTTATTCTTCACTACCAAAAAAATAGACTTAATATAAAAAATAACTTAAATTGATCAAAAATTATTTAAAAGGTATAATATCAAAACTAATAGTCAGGAGACAATTATTTTTTTTAATTAAGCTGTTTGTTCAACTACAAAAAGTAGTTTTATTGTTTCATTTTACTTTATTTTTGAATTTCTTGTCATAATCACAGTTATTAAATTTGACAAACATATACATGTATATTTTACCTGAGACACCTGACCTGTAAGTTATATAATTTTAACACTTCAATGCATTCAAGATTTCCCTTTATCCTTGACTAGTTTTTGAGTAATACCTTGTGTATTAAAAAAGCAACAGGGGGTATGACGATGGACATATAGGGCCACCATGGTGAACATATTTTTTATGGCCACCATTAATAAGATAAAGTCACAGGTAGTACTGTACCAACCTTGAGGCATCTACTTATGGTATTAAACATTGTGGTACAATTTCAGAACAATTGAAATACTTATACACAACTTATTGTCCTGACACCAGATAAATGCTTGTTTTGGGCCCCTAATTCCTTAACCTTAGGGACCATAACCCCCAAAATCAATCCCAAGCTGCCTTTTGTGGTTATAAACATTCTATTAAAATTTTAATGATTTCAATTTACTTATACTAAAGTTATTATTCGGAAACCATCCGTCTTAGGACGACGCTGATGACAATGACAACGACGTGATACCAAAAATTTTTGCGGTCGTATAAAAATCATGAAAATTTTATAAAAAAGGGGTGATTTTCAAGTTTTTGGGCAATAAATATGTATATATGTAGGACTCTAAAGTGCGATGGTCACGCTAAAGTGCGATGGTCTACGCTAAAGTACAATGGTGTCTCACGCTAAAGTACGACGGTTGTTTGTTTGCTAAAGTGCAATGGTATTGCTCGCTAAATTGTGATGGAACAAAAGAGAAAGACTCAAGGCCACTATAATGTTAAAATCAAGTCTTTTAATTTTGCAAATTCTAGTTTGCTATGATATAACATATAATGGGATAGACTTTTACTTTACCCGTAGTCTTGTGACTGTTTCTAAATTTAGAAGACTTAAACCTAGTAATACTTGCTAAAAAGGTTATTTAGGTGTCACAAAATACTATTATATTTCCCTTAAATGAATTTTTGACATTTAATTTAAATGCGAAAGAAAGGGGTTGTTGTTCGAGCTTTCACCTCTTTCTTAGCAAGTAAATGTTATATTTTACTACAATGTACACACTGATGTCTTATGGACAATTTATGATTTATGCTTGAAAATGTGTACCTTTATTTTACCGACGTTTATACTCGTCAATAAAATCGACAATATTTCAACGTAAACGTAAACATTTTAATTTGAACTGTTCGCTTCCATTATTTATTTCATCTTCCGGCATGTTAATTTTTGGTTTGTATAAGCGACTGTTAACGTCATAATTCAACTACGTTTCGGATGTCTATACTTTCGCGAACCATCGCACTTTAGCTTATGGAGGCATTGGACTTAAGCGTAGACCATCCCACTTTAGCATGACCATCGTACTTTAGCGTCCCTATCGCACATTAGAGTCCTACATATATATCATTAAAGTGATTAGAGCAGTTTTTATTTAGCTTAAACTGACTGATTTATATCTATTAAGATAACCTCCCTTTAGTTTTCTTATAAATTTCTGATATACATGTAGCATTGAGAAGTTATTGAACTTTATTGACATGATTGAAAATGCAACGGGCGTGTCATGGGCTCATAGCACAGATGTTTATTTGAGATGCTGATCTATCATATGCCTAATAAATGTTTTTACATACTTTTCATTTGTTTGTAATTTGCCAGACAGATTTAAAAGATTGAAGTGTAATTCATGTCTAACAGTCTTTTAATTCACATAATCCGTAAATTACCAATAATTTCATTGTATATTTCACATGTCATTCAAGATCTGATAAACAAGATGCAGGGAAGTGTTAGACCCAATTCTTCTGTTCCTATAACATGTACATGTATAATGCATATATTTACTAATTTACATTTGCTTTTTATTAATTTTGCTATTTTCTATTTTTTTTATTAATTCTTTTTGCAATATAGACAGAAAGCAGTGCCCATTCATAACAGGAGATCGCGGACAATTTGTTTACGCTCATTTTTTGCTTATTCTGTACTTGTCAGACAGCCATGTCTGTATACACTTATAGCATGTATAGATAAACTGTTTTCTACATTTTTGTGTGCCTTTCTATGATCAACGATCTTTCGGAGTCCAGATAGTCCACCTTTTTCAACATACAATACAATCTACATTTGTAGTTTCATTATCAGCAAGTCTGACATCTTGAAATATTTCGACCAATCAACGTTGATTTCTGGTAATATATGATACGAAAATATAAACTTTATTGTAAAATGTATTTCTTCAAAAAAAAAAGTTGACCAGACGGAATTCACATTACCCGATGTATGAAATATATTAAAATGATCTACACAAGTGTTTAGTATCTCTTTTTTTCTCTTTTTTTTATCATTAATTTAAACCAAGAAATCTTGTTAAGTTTTGTTTTCTTTACTGAAGGTGAGCGGTCAGTAAGAAGTATCTAATGATCTTGCCTGTCACAGTCACCATTATCAGCAAACCTCAATCTGTAAGTAGATTTCAGAGTTACATGTATAAAGCCTTCTGTTTTGAAGGTGTTTTTAACTTGTCTGGTGTTTTCAACTTGTCTGGTGTTTTGGGTGTTTTTGGAGACTGAGGTTCCAAGGGTAACTCAAATAATTGTTACTCCTTCAATGTTATTAAAAGGTCATAATGCAATACAATGTTGTTGTTTTTTCAAATGATTCAAGTTAATACCGGGATATTGGTGGTCTCACTTTAATTTAATTCATGTCAGCTATCTAGTTTTATCTACAAAATGAGAGCCAGTTTTGTATTCTTAATATTCAAATTTTCCAATTCTTTATTAACTTTGAGCCTTACGGCTCATCAGTATAAACAAGTACATGTACAGTGTATACATATGGCATAATACACACCCTCCATTACTCCTAAATCACAAAAAATACAATTTCTTTCATTTCTATTAGGGAGCTACCATGTGATTTTTATAGGGGGGGGCTAGGATGAAATTTGAAAAAAATAGGCAGGACAGGAATTTTGAGTAAAAAAAATAGTCAGGATGAGACACTTGCAAAAAAAAAAGTCAGGACTACAATTTAGGTAATAAAAAGTCAGGATAAACTAAAAAAAACAAAACAGCAGGACTGAACAGCGTGAAAAATAAAAAGGCAGGACAGAGATTACAGCTAAAAAAAATGCAGGACAAAAATTTTCATCCTAGCACCCTCCCCCCCCCCCCCCCCATAAAAATCAAATGGTAGCTCCCTTAGTACAAACAATAGTTTCAATACAAAGATTATGTGAAGACATTTACAAAAAAGTAAAGGAATTCAATTTTGCAATAAAGTATTCATTCATTCATTCAATTCACTGTAATCTTGAACTTTATCAAATTTCTTCTTTGATTGGATTCTAATTGCCAACTGATTATATGAGGTAATTCAATTAAATGAATTTGATAATGTATCTCAGGTGTGAAAACTTTAATGACATGTTTATTGGCTTGATTGGTGATTTATGACAAGTGTCAAAATTAGATTGTAATTTAATTAAATATCAGGTCTTCAAGTGTGCTGGTGAACTTATTCAATTCAACATTATGGGTTAAAGTTTTTATTATAAAGTATATATTTTTGTATAAAATATTTATTCTCTGTACTTATTGATCGAGCTTATTTGTGCGACAGTAAGTATAGCATGTATAGTATAACTATACAAATCCTTGATCAAATTGTTGAGAAATGGTGCACAATTGTAAAACTGACAAGTAGAAAAGGTGATGGATTAATTTGCCAGGAATCTTGGGTTTCATTCATTTTTATTCCCTGGTATTTCAGTGATAATTTGGGGTCTAAAAATAATGTCTACTCAGTGTTTGTGATCGTTCAATGTGTGTTTGTGATCGTTCAATGTGTGTTCTAATTTGTTTCAAGAGCAAACCAACCATCCGTTCTCTATCCAAAACAAATACATTGACAGTTTTGTCATATGACCCAGAGGCAAGTCTTTTCCCATCACTATTCCATGCAACAGAATGAACTTTTGCTGAATGTGCCTGAAGCTCTCTGATTCTGTTGTTACTGTTAAAATATTTTCTCGTGGTTTCATGGAAGGAAGCCATAGTTCTATTTTGAGTCCGTTGGTTCCGATCAAGCTACTTTTTTTAACACATATTTCATATTTGGCGAATATTTGACGTATGAAAATGTACAATATTTCATCAAACAATTGAATTCAAGTTTATGTTGTATTTTTATAAAGCATTGATTAAAAAATGGTCTAAGGAAAAATCTTCACGGATACGAAGTTTGAAATTTAGGAAGACCAAAGGATCTTTTCCGCAACCGACATTTTTCTTCAATTAGTTTAATGACTTCCGGGGAAAAATAAAAGCAAAGTAAACGAAAATCTTGCCACAAGTTTTAACGATGGATGAACCTATGGATGCAGAGGCTGACTCTACACAACCAGAGCTAGGCAAAGAAAATGTGTCCCAAGCTGAAGAACATCCACTTCTGCGACCTGGTAGTATGGGTATGTCTACATCGCCCTTCAAAATAAGTGTTTACCCATTACTTTCATATCATATGTAAACACATTTTTCCAATCATTTGTTGCCACAAGACGTTATTGAAATGACCAACCAACTGTAACTGGGATCATGAATGTCATTATTAAATTCATTGTCTCAAACATAAATCGAACCCAGGACCTCTGTAGCGTGGGTCTGATAATTTTTGGGGGTCTGATCCTGGATCTTGCTTATTGTTTAGTCATGAGAATCCTGTATCCGGCTTTTCGTTGCCACAATAGCGCATGTTATTTCACGTGTCTCATCTGACTTTGTATCCGGTTTTTACATTAAATTATTTTACTTTCATGTGTCACGCTTAAAACAATTAAGCCAATCCCACATCTCACTTAGCACCCAAGGTTTACATTACAAGGCAGGGTGTCTACGGAATGATGCTAAAAAAGTACTTCATTAGCTCAACTGCTACAGCTGATTGGTTATCAAATGTGTTTATATATGCACAGTTCCTCTGGCTGCTGTAAATGGAGCACTGGAATCGCTGACCAAACAATCATGTGACTTCTATATCTACAAGGATGGAACCAATATGAAATAGCATAAAGTTTTCCCAAAGTTGATGACTAATGTCACCAATGTGTTGTCTGTCATCCTTCAATATTTGATCTGAAGCATATAGCAGTTATACTGTTTGTTCATCTCTCCATCTGTCCCTCTGGGAGTTGGTCCTAAGTAAAAATATCCCTTGATGATCAGATGTAAACATGTTATCTCATTAATGATTGATAATTATTGCTTAAAACTTTACACACTTCTTAGTTATATTAATCTAAAGATCTGTATACTTTTTTATTTTTGAGTTATGAGGTCTTTTGTTAAAAAAAAAGGGGGGGGGGGGGGTCACATGTAAAATACTGTAAATTCAGAAATTATTGTGTGCATTTATTATTGCGATTTTGTCATTTTAAACTGTAATAATAAAAACAGTGCAATAATTTCTGAATTTACAGTAGTATTTTTTGTTAATTTTGGAACTTAGTATAGCAACTTTACCTGACCATATAGGAAAATAGGTATTTAGTCGGATCTTAACACGTACTTGTGATTTGGTTAAAACCGGTTTTGTTCAAAATATACGAAGAAATGTCGAAATGTTCAGGACTTAATTAAAACCGTATTTCGGTAGGATGGTGCAAGCATACGATTTTTATTGCGTCTTACACTTTGAGAAGCGAATAATCTTCAACTTCTTTATTCAAATATTGTGTAAAAACGTTAATTTTGAGCTATGAAAGTCAAGTGGCTCGAGTATTTTTCTAAGGAAGTTTTAAAAAATTGCAAAGAAATATTTTTACATTGGGTTAGCTTTCATTAGTCTTAACTATCTATAGATTAACAACTTTTGGTTATATTTATAATTTAGAATCATCATTGAAGGTGGGGGACGATTTCGCAGATAATTAATTATATTGATGTGCCATTTGTATGCAAGAGTGACATTTCGTTGTATTATGTGCCAATTCGAAAAAGTTATGCGAGTATTCTCTCCCCTTAACAGGTTCATTATTTTATAATTAAGTTTAGGTTTCTGATATAATTTTGAATAATTACAAAATGTATCAATTCAATATATTTCAGTTTTTGTTATTGGTGTATCAAAAACATTGATGTACGAATATAATTTCATAAATTTGAAACGTTTAAAATGATTACATACCAATATAAAGAACCGTTCATCATTTTTGAAAAAGACTATGAACGAAAATCGATTTATTTATCTTCCCTTGGTGACAGATTGATTGGGAAATGAACCAGCGTAATATAATGGTAATCACAGAGAGGGACCAGCAAGCATTTTTTAATTGTAGCTTATTCAACGTTAAAACAATTTTCCACTTTAAACGAATGTTACTTTATACAAATATAAGGACTTTGTTAGCTAAATCTACACATTTTATTAGATATTATGATGTTTTATTGCAATAGATTAATATGCTACTTAGTAGGAGATAATAGCATGTGTATTAGATAGTGGGTAAGTAATATAACTTATCCTTACATCTGAGTTCTCAGATTACCTACCTCTGAGTTTTCTGAGAAATAAGATTGAGAATAGAATTTTGATTTATCCTATCTCTGAAATCTCAAAAAGATCTTTGCTCCATACTTATGAGTTCTCACATTGAACTCATTTGATTTTTGTAGTGATGATGACCTTGACTCCTGGTGATTACGAATCTCAATATTGGCCAAAATTAGAGGAGGCAATAAATCATTTGCTGACCATGGCACCAGGTCAAGGAATACCTATATCTTATGAACAAATGTACAGGTAAATAACATATATTATTTTTAACTTTTGCATTTAAAAATTCTTTCATCATGTTCATAGCTGAGCAATACATATGAAAACCCATAAACAGATTGATTGACTAAATATTGTATAAGGTATATATAGTCATAGTCACATTAATGACAAAATATTATAAAATTAGCTTTAGCATTTCAAGATTCAATTTAATCATTGACCTATAACGAAAAGGCACTTGTCTTTTGTTGAAGACTATGTTGGTTTTTTTTTTATTTCATTGAGTTTTACCAAATATCTCTTTTAACTCATCATATCAAGGTACAGAAATGAGACCAGATAATTGCAGACAAATTTTAATTTGAATTTCTTTCTTTAGTAGCCTAAATGAACATGACGAATGAAATGTGCTTAAAACTCCTGTAACTTACTCAAATTTTGATACTCATTTAAAACTGCTCAACTTGTATCAGATTTGCTTTAATCTATCACACATTGTTGTGGATTGTCAGTGGTACACACTTATTAAAATAGCACACAGTAAATTTAAAATGTTAAGTATTTGGTTAAGAATTTTTAAGGAATTATGGTACATGGAACATGATAGTGATACATTTGTGTTATATATGATATACTAAACATTTGTTTATACAGACTAGCAAGAAAAAACAAGTACAGAAATATTCACCAAAAGAAATTAACCACATACAAATTGTATGACAACACAAAACTATACCACTATAACTATAGATGACACTCAGAACAAAACTGATGGCTTTATACTTTGTATACATGATGGAATGACATGTTTCTTCTTCTTTTCAGTTGTGTATATAAATGTGTATGTAAACAATTTTCTGAAAGGTTGTACTCAGATCTGATGCAGTACATGTCAAAATATCTTGAAGGAAAGAATGAGGAATTCCAGGCATGGGTATGTATTATTTTGGGGGACATCTGTAAAAAATAAAGATTTCCTAGATCACATCAAGTTATATTTTCCCCACACTCATTCTCATGTATTACAACTTGTAAGATTTCTTAGCATGTATCTGACATTTTTATGCCCTTTGCCGTAGCGGAGGGGGCATTAAATTTTATCCTTGTTTTAATTTGCTGTAACATCATGTTACACCCAGGGCCTTTTAGCATCATGGTAATGTGATATTTCTGAATGTGATGCTATCTGAATGGATTTTCTAATAGATTGTGTTATTGATGTGATGCTATAATTTTTAAAAACAAGATGGTATTTCAAATTTCCTTAATTAGCAGTATGCTATATGAAATATCTGGGGAGAACACTGACACGCATATTGTAGTCCGTGAATTGATGATTATAAGATAAAAAAATATTTTATATACTTAAATGTTAATAGGTTAAATGAATAATCAATATAATTGTAAAGATTTAACTCCTTTCCAAAAACAAAGATGAATGTCTTGAAATTATTCAAGCTTTCAACATTAATGTATCCGATGAAATAGACAGGTTGGGAATAGCATTTTATTTTAAATAATGCATGAGAATCAGTGTGGGAAAATAAAGTATTGCTATTGCTTTTGTTATCACTAAATATGATTCATGTTATAAAAAGGAATTATTTTAATCTGAAAAATTGATCAGAAATATATGATAAAATTTAAATGATATATGGAGGGTTCAGGTTATATTCAGAGATATCTCAGTACAAACTCTCTAATCCCTAGAAGATTTAATGGTCTTGCGTGGATGAATATTGCATCACACTTGATACAATGGTAGAATCTATATATATATATAACCATGAACATTATTTGTCTATCATTAATAAATGCAGGGTTATATATACTTGCAGGAGAAAGAAGATGGGAGACAATTTTTAGAGAAATATTATTCTGTATGGAATCAATATCAACAGGCATTAGCTGGTATTGTTCCAATATTTAACTATATGGTAAGAAAGCTTAAACTGAATACTCAAGGTGCATGCTCAATTTGTAAACATGTTTGAGGTGTATTCATGCTAGAGATTTATGCTCAATGTATAAACCTGCTTGAGATGTATGTCCAATCTGTATTCTTGCAGGATGACTATATGCTCAATGTATAAGCCTGTTGGAGGAGCATGTTCAAACATTGTTTAACATTTGTCATTCCTGGGCCTTTTATAGCTGGTATGAGTTTTGCTTAGAATGACTTATAGGTGTTAACTTCTTTAATTTGTCATGAGATCTCTTATTTGAACTGATTATCTATTTTCTGTAAGTCTGTACATTTATTAATATTGTCATGTAGTCCATCTAAAGTATTGCCCTTTTGGTCTGTATTAGTGATCTATCAATATTATTTCCCACCAAGTTATATATATAATGATGTACCCCATGGTTGTCTAAATGTTTGTACAGATTTGTTGGTCAAATTATGACAGTTTTTGTTAGATTTCTTTGTCAATAAAGGCCCCAAAAAAGTCTGTTGATATTATTACATGTGTCTGTTCATATAATGCACATATGTTTGTCACACATATAGTAAATATTTACTCTAAAGCCACTGCTACAGACTTTATTAATCTTGTAGTAAGCTTTGAGCTTTTACGCTATGACAGCAATTATTTGCATAATAATCAATTGAGTCTCATTTATAATTTTCAAGTGTTTTGGTTTTTGATGAAAAAAAATAACTGAATTATGATATCTTTTCTTCAAACATTAAAAATATCTTTTAAATTTGATGCGAGAAAAAAAGTTGGTTAAGGGGAGACAATCCTTTCTGAATATTGTGTTTGATGTACCGAATAAAGAAACAATTAAATGCATACAATAAGAATCTAATAGATAACTTATATATATATATCTTAGTACTCTAAATATAAATGTATCATATTCAAATAAAAATTTTGTTTTCTCATTTCAGAATAGATATTATGTAGAATCAAAACTGAAAACAAATTTACATACAGAATTAAAGAAACTGTTCCGAAAACACATTTTAGAAAAGCACCTAGCACACTTATTTTGTAAGTAAATGCATATCAAATTTAGGATCATAAGATCATAACACTTTATTAGATGATTGAATTCATATGTGATAATAATATATAAATAAACGTAGATAAAAGAAGTTTATAATCATTCATACAAATGTCTGTCTGGCAATGTTCCTTTGACCTTGATTTTTTTTCATGGATCATTGATAAGTATATGTGACATCTATAGTAAAACCTTGATCTCAAAGACATACAAGTTGACCATGATCAGTAAAGTATTCATTTGACCGTGTGTACTCTTGTTGCATGTCATAGTTCGATGGATTAATTTTCTATTCATGACAGAATCCTTGACATAAATTTTCATATTTAAAAAAATCCTTCCTACATATTAACTTATTTTCTTGAGTATAAATTTAATGTATTGATATATTTCAGCTGTCCTTGAACAAAGCAGTAACACACCTTTTATAATTCCTCCAGCCTTGATGTGTAATACAATACAAAGTCTTCATTCCATTAATCCAGGTAAAATACTCATCAAACATATACAATGTTTCTAATTAAGAATGGCACCTTTGGTATACATACAACTCTTCAGTGGCACTTCAATCAAAATAGTTATAAAAATAAATCAAATATAAAGTACACAAGCAACGAAAAAAAATCAGAAAAATAATGTAAAAAGGGGTAATCGTCCCAAATTTATATAAGCATACATGGTATAGCTTTAGAAAAAGATTAATAAGCTAATAAATTGTTATGTAGAAAATAAGTTTTTAAAACAAAACAGAAAAGCAAATGCTTGAAATAGAAATTATTTGCATTTATCATGTTTATGAAATGATACTTCAAAAAAGATAAGGCCAATTAAAATTAATTGCTAGATTTTCATCCCCGCCCGCCCCTCTGAAATCGTCCCGCCCCGATCTTTTTTATTTAACAAAAAAAAATACGATTTCCGGATTTGGTTCATGTCCGTTACAGGGAACCATCGATAATTTCGTTTCATTCAAAACTTCTTGTTTCAAATCGTTTTTGTATTTCTTCGAGTAATCTATTGAAAATGATTAAGTCGACATATTCTGCTGCTCTATGATGACAACATCATCTACCGAGAATAGAGATTGATAACGAGAAGGGCATGAAATATTCGAGTTATGAGTAAAACGCCTTGTCCTTGACCGCAAATTGCGGTAGTCACAAGTGAATCGAAAACCGTGTTTTTTTTTTATTTATTTATACAATGACTTTGTGTCAGGAAATTTGGACTGTGAATGATATCCAAAGCGCAAGAATCGTAAAACAAATTGGTACAAAAAACATGACTGGATTAAAGAAATTGACACAAGCACGAACTTGTTTGATTTATGACCGTATATTGAGGAAAAAAGTCGACAAACACGCGCGCGGTACGTGTTTTAATTATATTATAACAAGCCCTTATATTTACCCATGGCTGTTGTTTTTGTTGACAAACAGCAAACACCCTCTGTAACTGTCCCAATGCCCTCAATGTAGTCATTAAACAACAACTACTTTTAGGTTAAGTCCATGTTTTACATCATAATTACTTTCAACACTGAGTTTACATTTTATTCTGTACTCGTAATACTTGTGTTGCATACAATTGTACCAATACATTTTATTGATTTTATGGGGACTAAAAACCATTGCTTAGAACGCTAAATAAATTTGGTGTAGGTATAGTCCAACTGAAGAGAGCATTTATCTTCTTTTTGATGTATACTATAAATAGGTTTTAAAGCAGCAATTACATGTATAACAGTGGTTGCCAATCAGGGATTTTTATTTAAGAGTTTAAAAAAAAGTGTAGGTTTCCTTTAATATACAGCATGTATATACATTATACAAGCTTGTTTTCCACTAGCATATACCCCGCGGTATGAAGAACTCGTGACGAGGGTTTCATATGAAATAAAATTTAAAAAATAAAATCCTCCCACCCGGCCCATTTTTTTCAAAAATTTGGATGAAAATCTACTAATTAATTTTATTTGGCCTAACATGAAAAAATATGGCACAGCACAACAAACAACATCAGTATGGTTATGTGAGAATGGCAGATAATCTTATATCAAAAGTTGATAAAACAATTAAATTCTATGAAACATTAGATAAATAGAATCAAACTTCATATTTTCTTTTTGTCGCCTTGTATGTAAAGAGAGCAAGCTAAAAAAATGTCTTCACTATTATATGAATTCAAAATGCCATTTAATTTAAATGTTTCATCCATTCAAGTATGCCTGTTATTTGACCAATTGTGTATATTTTAAGATGTTTGATATAAAAGCCTGTTTTATCTTTTTCAGAATATGCAACATTAAAGCCTGAATTATTTTCGCGATTTATTCCAAACGTTCTACCTCATACATCAGTAACAGAATTAGACAGATATATAGAAGAAACACAAAATATGCAAATTGAAATGAGAAAATTAGATGGTTTTAATTCGTAAGTGTGTTGTATGCAAAATATGACATTGATGTTCTCAACAGTAAGAAAATAAATTTATCAGATTTTTTACTTTTGCATTTGCCCAGAAATGTGTTCAGGTTTAACATTTTTATACGACCGCAAAATTTGAAAAAATTTTCGTCGTATATTGCTATCACGTTGGCATCGTCGTCGTCGTTGTCGTCGTCCGAATACTTTTAGATTTCGCACTCTAACTTTAGTAAAAGTGAATAGAAATCTTTGAAATTTTAACACAAGGTTTATGACCACAAAATGAAGGTTGGTATTGATTTTGGGAGTGTTGGTCCCAACATTTTAGGAATTAGGGGCCAAAAAGGGCCCAAATAAGCATTTTCTTGGTTTTCGCACTATAACTTTAGTTTAAGTTAATAGAAATCTATGAAATTTTGACACAAGGTTTATGACCACAAAAGAAAGGTTGGGATTGATTTTGGAAGTTTTGGTTTCATCAGTTTAGGAATTAGGGGCCAAAAAAGGGCCCAAATAAGCATTATTCTTGGTTTTTGCACAATAACTTTAGTTTAAGTAAATAGAAATCAATGAAATTTAAATACAATGTTTATGACCACAAAAGGAAGGTTGGTATTGATTTTGGGAGTTTAGGTCCCAACAGTTTAGGAATTAGGGGCCAAAAAGGGACCGAAATAAGCATTTTTCTTGGTTTTCGCACCATAACGTTAGTATAAGTAAATAGAAATCTATGAAATTTAAACACAAGGTTTATGACCATAAAAGGAAGGTTGGTATTGATTTTGGGAGTTTTGGTCCCAACAGAATAAGGGGGCCAAAGGGTCCAAAATTTAACTTTGTTTGATTTCATCAAAATTGATTAATTGGGGTTCTGTGATATGCCGAATCTAACTGTGTATGTAGATTCTTAACTTTTGGTCCCGTTTTCAAATTGGTCTACATTAAGGTCCAAAGGGTCCAAAATTAAACTTAGTTTGATTTTGACAAAAAATGAATGGGTTGGGTTCTTTGATATGCTGAATCTAAAAATGTACTTAGATTCTTGATTATTGGCCCAGTTTTCAAGTTGGTTCAAATCGGGGTCCAAAGGGTCCAAAATTAGACTTAGTTTGATTTTAACAAAAATTGAAATCTTGGGGTTCTTTGATATGCTGAATCCAAACATGTACTTAGATTTTTGATTATGGGCCCAGTTTTCAAGTTGGTCCAAATCAGGATCTAAAATTATTATATTAAGTATTGTGCAATAGCAAGTCTTTTCAATTGCACAGTATTGCGCAATGTCAAGAAATATCTAATTGCACAATATTGTGAAATAGCTTTTTATTTTTAATTAGAGTTATCTTTCTTTGTCCAGAATAGTAAGCAAGAAATATCTAAATACACAATATTGTGCAATAGCAAGAATTTTTTTTAATTGGAGTTATCTTTCTTTGTTCAGAATCAACTTAAATCTTTGTTTTATACAATATACAATGTATATTCACTTTTTACTACCAACTGATAAATTAAAATAATCTTTACCATTCAGTGATAACAAGCAGTTTTTTTTACATCTTAATATTTTATGATGTATTTAAATGAGAAGTTATTGTTGCAAACTCCATTAGAAATTTTAATTGAGATTAGTTTTGGAATAAGGGAAAGGGGGATGTGATTAAAAAAATTGGGTTCAATTTTCTCATTTGAAATTTCATAAATAAAAAGAAAATTTCTTCAAACATTTTTATACGACCGCAAAATTTGAAAAAATTTTCGTCGTATATTGCTATCACGTTGGCGTCGGCGTCGGCGTAGTCGTCGTCGTCGTCGTCCGAATACTTTTAGTTTTCGCACTCTAACTTTAGTAAAAGTGAATGGAAATCTATGAAATTTTAACACAAGGTTTATGGCCACAAAAGGAAGGTTGGTATTGATTTTGGGAGTTTTGGTCCCAACAGTTTAGGAATTAGGGGCCAAAAAGGGCCCAAATAAGCATTTTCTTGGTTTTCGCACTATAACTTTAGTTTAAGTTAATAGAAATCTATGAAATTTTGACACAAGGTTTATGACCACAAAAGAACGGTTGGGATTGATTTTGGAAGTTTAGGTTTCAACAGTTTAGGAATTAGGGGCCAAAAAAGGGCCCAAATAAGCATTATTCTTGGTTTTCGCACAATAACTTTAGTTTAAGTATATAGAAATCAATGAAATTTAAACACAATGTTAATGACTACAAAAGGAAGGTTGGTATTGATTTTGGGAGTTTAGGTCCCAACAGTTTAGGAATTAGGGGCCAAAAAGGGACCCAAATAAGCATTTTTCTTGGTTTTTGCACCATAACGTTAGTATAAGTAAATAGAAATCTATGAAATTTAAACACAAGGTTTATGACCATAAAAGGAAGGTTGGTATTGATTTTGGGAGTTTTGGTCCCAACAGAATAAGGGGCCCAAAGGGTCCAAAATTAAACTTTGTTTGATTTCATCAAAATTGAATAATTGGGGTTCTTTGATATGCCGAATCTAACTGTCATGACTGTGTATGTAGATTCTTAACTTTTGGTCCCGTTTTCAAATTGGTCTACATTAAGGTCCAAAGGGTCCAAAATTAAACTTAGTTTGATTTTGACAAAAAATGAATCAGTTAGGTTCTTTGATATGCTGAATCTAAAAATGTACTTAGATTCTTGATTATTGGCCCAGTTTTCAAGTTGGTCCAAATCGGGGTCCAAAATTAAACTTTGTTTGATTTCATCAAAAATTGAATAAATGGGGTTCTTTGATATACCAAATCTAACTGTGTATGTAGATTCTTCATTTTTGGTCCTGTTTTCAAATTGGTCTACACTAAAGTCCAAAGGGTCCAAAATTAAACTTAGTCTGATTTCAACAAAAATTGAAATCTTGGGGTTCTTTGATATGCTGAATCCAAAAATGTACTTAGATTTTTTATTATGGGCCCAGTTTTCAAGTTGGTCCAAATCAGGATCTAAAATTATTATATTAAGTGTTGTGCAATAGCAAGTCTTTTCAATTGCACAGTATTGCGCAATGGCAAGAAATATCTAATTGCACAATATTGTGAAATAGCTAATTTTTTTTTAATTAGAGTTATCTTTCTTTGTCCAGAATAGTAAGCAAGAAATATCTAATTGCAAAATATTGTGCAATAGCAAGATTTTTTTTAATTGGAGTTATCTTTCTTTGTCCAGAATCAACTTAAATCTTTGTTATATACAATATACAATGTACATTCACTTTTTACTACCAACTGATAAATTAAAATAAATAACATTCAGTGATAACAAGCAGTTTTTTTTACATCTTAATATTTTATGATGTATTTAAATGAGTAGTTATTGTTGCAAACTCCATTAGAAATTTTAATTGAGATTAGTTTTGGAATAAGGGAAAGGGGGATGTGATTAAAAATATTGGGTTCAATTTTTCTCATTTGAAATTTCATAAATAAAAAAGAAAATTTCTTCAAACATTTTTATGCCCCACCTACGATAGTAGAGGGGCATTATGTTTTCTGGTCTGTGCGTCCGTCCGTCTGTCCGTTCGTTCGTCCGTTCGTCCGTCCGTCTGTCTGTCCCGCTTCAGGTTAAAGTTTTTGGTCAAGGTAGTTTTTGATGAAGTTTAAGTCCAATCGACTTCAAACTTAGTACACATAACCCCTATGATATGATCTTTATAATTTTAATGCCAAATTAGAGTTTTTACCCCAATTTCACGGTCCACTGAACATGGAAAATGATAGTGCGAGTGGGGCATTCGTGTACTGAGGACACATTCTTGTTTTGAGAGGATTAATATTCAACAGCATAGTGAATTGCTCTAAGAGAAAACAAAAATTTTAAGTTCATTAGAACACATTCATTCTGTGTCAGAAACCTATGCTGTGTCAACTATTTAATCACAATCCAAATTTAGAGCTGAATCCAGCTTGAATGTTGTGTCCATACTTGCCCCAACCGTTCAGGGTTCAACCTCTGCGGTCGTATAAAGCTACGCCCTGCGGAGCATCTGGTTTTGAGAGGATTAATATTCAACAGCATAGTGAATTGCTCTAAGAGAAAATAAAAAGTTCATTAGAACACATTCATTCTGTGTCAGAAACCTATGCTGTGTCAACTATTTAATCACAATCCAAATTTAGAGCTGAATCCAGCTTGAATGTTGTGTCCATACTTGCCCCAACCGTTCAGGGTTCAACCTCTGCGGTTGTATAAATCTACGCCCTGCGGAGCATCTGGTTCAAAATATTTTACCTACAACATCAGGAAAACAAATACCATTTCCCACAATTTTCTATCTGATTACATCATAAAGGATGCTAAATAAGTTTAAGAGAAAACTACACTTTGATGATTGATTATGGATCTTCAATGGCAGTTGGCTAAAATTTCTGACTAGTTAAATAGGTTGATTTTATCAAAAAGATTGAAAGTTTAGAATTTTGAATGAACTGCAATATGAAGAGAGCAACACTTACAAGCAACACGACGGGTGCCGCATGTGGAGCAGGATCTGCTTACCCTTCCGGAGCACCTGAGATCACCCCTAGTTTTTGGTGGGGTTCGTGTTGTTTATTCTTTAGTTTTCTATGTTGTGTCATGTGTACTATTGTTTTTCTGTTTGTCTTTTTCATTTTTAGCCATGGCGTTGTCAGTTTGTTTTAGATTTATGAGTTTGACTGTCCCTTTGGTATCTTTCGTCCCTCTTTTCTCTTCTTTTACAATCAAGTCACAGCAATTTTAAAAATAACAATATTTATTTTTATTGAGTGAGACAGAGAAATGATATGGAAATTATTACTGTATTTACATGTTTGTCTTGAACAAGTTTTTGTCATAATTGGATGGTCACTCAGTAAACTGGACAAACAGAAATATAATTTGTGAAAAATGTATTGCTGGATTGTGAAAGAACTATGTAGAACAATGAAAAGTAAAATCACAAAAATACCAAACTAGGAAAATTCTAAGCGGTAAGTCCCTAATCAAATGGCAAAATCAAAAGCTCAAATACATCAAACGAATGGACAACTATCATATTTCTAACTTAGTACAGGCATTTTCTTGTGTAAAAAAGATATTTCATGATGTATTCATCCTACTTTATTATTTATTATAGATGTGAGTCAACGAGAAAAAGATACAGAGAAGAAGAGGGACCAGTGAAGTGATAAAGGATACAAAATATACATCCATTCATCTGTGATCAATTTTGTAAGTGTGCAATTAGATTTTATATCTGTACGTTCTACTCTTAGAAGATTTAGTTGCAGCAGTTTGTGACCTTTGATAGCTTTTAAACTTTGTGGAAAGCTTTGTTTATTGACAATATCTATTGAGGTTAAATCAGCTCTCCCTATATCTTTGGTGATTAATATGCCTTTAGGTCAAATAGACCCTCATTGATTTTAAGGTCACAGGGTCAAAGTTTAAGGTTACAGCAGCATTTGATAGACTGGAATTTGGGCAAATAGTATTTTTTACCTGTGATATCTTTTGAACCATACATCCAATTATTACTATATTTATTGAGAGGCCACTTTTGATTTTTAGATCACTTGGCGAAAGGTGTCAGAGCAATCATTGACTTAAATTTTAGCCTTATTTTGAGTCAAGAATATATTTCTTCAAGAATTTAAAGGTTCCTGTTCCAGACAATATCATTTAAGACCTCATGAGGTCACTACAAATCATGGTTTCATTACATGTTATTTGCAGTGAAAAAGACCATTGTTGTTTAAGGATCTATTAGTTAAAGGTCAAGATGATAGCAGACTAAATATTTGGTATTTTCCAATCATTTTACATTAATTGTTAGCAAACTTTTTACAGTCAAGTCACTTAAACAGGTAAAAACTGTGCCTACATCGCTACTGTGTTTTACTTCTAAAATCTATGAAGATTGCAACTCATGAACTCTTAACTTCTGCATATTCATACATTTTCACTTGCAGTTTAATCGTAATCAAATTTATATTGGTTTTATTTTTCAGATCTTTTAGACGTATTGCTTGTGCTGTGACCATTCTGTAAAAATCCAACCATATAACACACTTTTGACATCGATATCTGAACTATATAATTATTGATTGGAAATCCTATAACAACAAATGACCATGACCCAGGATGCAGCATGTTTAAAATCATGTTATTATGTAAATACTATTTCGAACAAAGTGAAAAACTTCAATGTGAATGTGACCAATAACAAGAAATGTTTATTATAATCTTTATATTATTATGTGCATGGACTTAATACAGAAACTAGTGTCCTAATGAAAATTGAACTTAATGGTCACTAAAAGCTTTGTGTGCTATTTTTCTCATATATATAAGAGGGTCGTAATGGGGGTGGGGTACCTTCATGATGAAGAACAGTTCTTGCCAAATGACATAAATGGTAATTTTTGTTGTATAACAATAAAATGTACACTTTCTTTTAGACGATAAAAACATCAACTGATTTTAACGAATAACATTACTTTTTTCCAAAAATGACGGTAACCATAATTATTTGAGACCTCTGAAGAATCACGGTAAAATTTTAACCAATTTGCAGCTAACTGTAGCCGAAATGACTGTTTGACGCCTGATGTTAAAGGGCATTACTTACCCTAATATAAGTACAGATATATTTAGAGTTTTTAATATGACATTAATTTTAACATCTGATGCTTGTGAATATGTGAATATTTTTTATTATAATAATGTATCGTTTATAAAGATTGAAAATTAATATCATACATGGATGCTCATAAAACAAGGTTGTTTTGCTTCTTAAAATTAATGAGTGTTCTATGTGGTCAGCTGTTCCATCACAAACAGTTCTTAAACAGTAGTTGCCTGTCACTCCTGACATTAATAGTTGAATAAGTTTTAAAAGAATATTCATTATTTTCAGAGTTTACATGTATATATACTTGAATGGCTATGTTTCACTATAAAATATGTGTACATGGATTTTCTTTCAAAGGAAAATTCAATTATTTTTTGCCGAGTTAAATCAGCAAATAGAAACTCATGAAATATAGATAAAAAATTAAACGCTTATTGCATGGTTTATTTTTCACATGCTCCATAATTCTGTGTGGATTGTTAATTAAATTATTTAGCATGAAAAGTTTTCATAGAATGGAGTATTTTTTTGTCAATTATACATTATGGATAAGTAATAATTGTAAAAACTTGTGCTCAAAGGAATTAGTTTAGTATATTTACATGCATGCATTGATTCCATAATTTCCTAATCATTATAATTTCAAGAAACTCTTTTCATAGCTTGAGGTGGTACCTAACACTACAGGGAGATAACTTAAAAACTTCTAAACGTTTTAATTACATTGTGTTTCAAGGGAATATTAAGCTTCTCAATGATCAAAATAAGTGTTTGTCAAACTGCTATATAACAAGTGTATTTTATTCTAATAAAACAGTTGGTTCAATTTTTTTGAAATTTTTATATTTTTGTCAAGGGTCAAAGTAAATGCTTTGTCAAAATTTTATGAAAATTAAATGAGCCAAATTAATTTTAGTGAAAGTGTTGGGTACCACCTTAAATTATATATTATGAATGTTCAGTTGTGTTAAAAAGCCAATGTTTACCTTGTTTTAAAAACGTATTAAAAACAATTTGTAAGTTACATACACTAAGAAATGAAACCAATTGTATAGTTTGATACTATTTTTTGAATGAACCATGTATTTTTTTTTTTTTTTTGTTATTACATTTTTTCTGCTGTTCTGGAAATTTATGTTAGTTTAAAATCATGTGACAATTTGTTTAAAGAATTATAACCTTCATTTCACGTTTAGTGTTCCTATTTTTCTTCATATAATTGTACTTTAAGAGTGTCAGCATTATTAAAGAAATTCATTCAGAGGATAGTAAATGATAAGAGCCATCTAGTCAATAGAATTCTAGAAATTCTAAAGATCTGCAAATCTTTCAAAAATATTATGGAAATATTGTTAAATTTATGTGAATTAAAGTCTGTACTCTTTAAAACAGATGTGTTATATTTTATGTTACTATCTGACATACTGACTATAGTATATAGTTTGGGTTTTGTTCATTGTTGAAGATAGATCTGGAACCTTTAGTTGTTTATATCGACTTCATTTGAACAGTTTTCTAATTGGCAATCATATAAACTTGTTACACATATTTTTTTCTATCGCAAAATTAGATATAAGATACCTAAACATATACTTTTTCAACATAAAAATCTTTGTATTAGACATTCTGAAGGAAAATCTGGTAGGTAAGGCTTTGTTTCATATCTTAGTATTAAATACAAAACTTCAAGAAGAAAACAGTTTTAAACCTTAAAGCAAATGTTTCAAGTCATGAAATAATGTACTGATATCTAACAGATTGTAATATCTTGTGAGTCTATTCAATAGATTTATATAATATAATACTTTTTGATTTTTTATATTTAATTTAGGCCTTATCATATTTTTTCCTTTGGTTGGACATTGTTGGGTTTTTTTCAAATCATATTTAAAAATGTTCCCAAAACAATTGTCAGAATGACATAGTTTTGCCCCTTTTGTGTGTAGAAATATCATTAGTGATGTCACTGAGGTTTCAAAGACATGTAAAACAAACATAGTTGACATAAAATTGGCATTTTACATATTTGTTCTAATAAAAGTTTCATTATTATGTTAAACTCACATTAACCTTTTTGTTTAGATAACTTTAACACTATGTTTTAGGGATATATATGTTTAATACATGTATATTCAAATATTATTAAGAAGATGTCAAACTGAGGATACTAGTATTTTAAGAGTGTTATTAGTTTTGACTTAAAGGCAACAGGTTTTATGGCCGAAAACAAATACATGTAAGAGCAATATCCAATAGCATGACTACTGAGTAAAAGAAATGTTTTTGACCATGTTAAAAATGACACTTGAGAGTAAAATCCTTGAATGCTCTTTTCTTTGGAAAATTTCTGTACCAAGTCAGAAATATGACAGTTGTTATCCATTGGTTGATAAAGTCTTAAAAACATTTGATTATGCTAGGTTTTATGGATTTCCTCATTTACGAATTTTCCTTTTATTTCAGTATTTTTGATAATTCTTTTTAGTTCTTTTATTTTACTTTATTGAAAACCTAAAGCTAGATACTTATAACAAACTGTATGACATAATGTATATGTATTTTTTTCAAATATGTCTTTTTCAATCTATTGTTTGCCTATTCCTAAGTAGAATGTGAAAATCTAGGCATTTATTGTAACTTTTAGTGTAACAAAGGTTATGGAATAAGTTTTATGATGTGACTGTCCAAGCATGGAAATGGCTTGATGCTATAAGAAATAACAAAAACACATTGTTATGGTATTTGAAAATTGTTATTGTTATATATTAACATGAGATAAATAAATTATGAAGAAAAACAAACTTGTTATTTATGCATCATATTCAAATTTATTGTAGGTTTAAAGGAGTTAACATCCTATTTCCTTGGTCTTTCTTTAGCTCAAGTCTTCATTAAATTGTAAGAGAAAGTTTTGTAACATAAGATATATGTTTATCTTGTGCTTCCTTTGACCGTCAGCTCACTGAATAAAAAGGTCCTTGATTCAAAGCTGACATTTTACTGTATAAATCAACAGAACAACTGATAATTGGTACGTATGAGGAATAAAGTAGACCCTTTATTTAATAGGAAGTCCAATTTAACCTTTGAAAGAAGATGAATTTTCAGGCTTCATAGAAAGATATTATTTCACTGACTGTGTCTAAATTAAACCACACCGGCAAAAATTGTTCGGACTCAATGGTATCTAACATCTGATAGGTTTCTCATTATTTTCTTATTTTTTAGCTCACCTGGCCCAAAGGGCCAAGTGAGCTTTTCTCATCACTTGGCGTCAGTCGTCCATTGTCGACGTCGTCCGTTGTCGTTAACTTTTACAAAAGTCTTCTCCTCTGAAAAAACCGGGCCAAATTAAACTAAACTTGGCCACAATCATCATTGGGGTATCTTGTTTAAAAAATGTGTGGCGTAACCCGACCAACCAACCAAGATGGCCGCCATGGCTAAAAATAGAACATAGGGGTAAAATGCAGTTTTTGGCTTATAACTATAAAATCAAAGCATTTAGAGCAAATCTGACAGGGTTATAATTGTTTATCACGTCAAGATCTATCTGCCCTGAAATTTTCAGATGAATCCAACAACCCGTTGTTGGGTTGCTGCCCCTGAATTGGTAATTTTATGGATTTTTTGCTGTTTTTGGTTATTATCTTGAATATTATTATAGATAGAGATAAACTGTAAACAGCAATAATGTTCAGTAAAGTAAGATCTACAAATAAGTCAACATGACCAAGATGGTCAGTTGACCCCTCTAGGAATTATTGACCTTTATAGTCAATTTTTAACCATTTTTCGTAAAGATTAGTTATCTTTTACAAAAATCTTCTCCTCTCAAACTACTGGGTCAAATTAATCCAAACTTGGCCACAATCATCTTTGGGGTATTTAGTTTAAAAAATGTGTGGCGTGACCTGGCCAACCAACCAAGATGGCCGCCATGGCTAAAAATAGAACATAGGGGTAAAATGCAGTTATTGGCTTATAACTCAAAAACCAAAGCATTTAGAGCAAATCTGACGGGGTTAAATTGTTTATCACGTCAAGATCTATCTGCCCTGAAATTTTCAGATATATCGAACAACCCGTTGTTGGGTTGTTGCCCCTGAATGGGTAATTTTAAGGAAATTTTGCTGTTTTTGGTTATTATCTTGAATATTATTATAGATAGAGATAAACTGTAAACAGCAATAATGTTCAGCAAAGTAAGATTTACAAATAAGTCATAGTGACTGAAATGGTCAGTTGACCCCTTTAGGAGTAATTGCCCTTTATAGTCAATTTTTAACCATTTTTCGTAAATCGTAGTTATCTTTTACAAAAATCTTCTCCTCTGAAACTACTGGGCCAAATTAATCCAAACTTAGCCACAATCATCTTTGGGGTATCTAGTTTAAAAAATGTGTCCGGTGACCCGATCATCAAATCAAGATGGCTGCCACAGCTAAAAATAGAACATAGGGGTAAAATGCAGTTTTTGGCTTATAACTCAAAAACCAAAGCATTTAGAGCAAATCTGACAAGGGGTTTAATTGTTTATCAGGTAAAGATCTATCTGCCTTGAAATTTTCAGATATATCGAACAACCCGTTGTTGGGTTGCTGCCCCTGAATGGGTAATTTTAAGGAAATTTTGCTGTTTTTGGTTATTATCTAGAATATTATTATAGATAGAGATAAACTGTAAACAGCAATAATGTTCAGCAAAGTAAGATTTACAAATAAGTCAAAGTGACTGAAATGGTCAGTTGACCCCTTTAGGAGTTATTGCCCTTTATAGTCAATTTTTAACCATATTTCGTAAATCTTAGTGATCTTTTACAAAAATTTTCTCCTCTGAAACTACTGGGCCAAATTAATCCAACCTGGGCAACAATCATCTTTGGGTTATCTAGTTTAAAAAATGTGTCCGGTGACCCAACCATCAAATCAAGATGGCTGCCACGGCTAAAAATAGAACATAGGGGTAAAATGCGGTTTTTGGCTTATAACTCAAAAACCAAAGCATTTAGAGCAAATCTGACAGGGTTTTAATTGTTTATCAGGTCAAGATCTATCTGCCCTAAATTTTCAGATGAATCAAACAACCCGTTGATGGGTTGCTGTCCCTGAATCAGTAATTTTAAGGAAATTTTGCTGTTTTTGGTTATTATCTTGAATATTATTATAGATAGAGATAAACTGTAAAGAGCAATAATGTTCAGCAAAGTAAGATTTACAAATAAGTCAACATGACCTAAATGCTCAATTGACCCTCTAAGGAGTTATTGTCCTTACAGTCAATTTTTAATAATTTTAATAAAATTTGTAAATTTTTATTAGCATTTTCCACTGAAACTATTGGGCCAAGTTCATTATAGATATATAGAGATAATTGTAAGCAGCAAGACTGTTTAATAAAGTAAGATGTACAAACACATCACAATCACCAAAACACAATTTTGTCATGAATCTATCTGCTTCCTTTGTTTAATATTCACATAGACCAAGGTGAGCGACACAGGCTCTTTAGAGCCTCTAGTTTTATCATATGGAAGAACATATATACATATACAACTATTTTCTATTGTGAGATGCAATATTTTCTACAACCGTTCTATATTAACGGAGAAATAAGTAAATAGTTATCAAAGGTACCAGGATTATAATTGAGTACGCCAGACGCGCGTTTCGTCTGCATAAGACTCATCATTGACGCTCATATCAAAATAGTTTTAAACCAAATAAATACAAAGTTGAAGAGCATTGGGGATCCAAAATTCCAAAAAGTTGTGCCAAATACGACTAAAGTAATCTACTCCTGGGATAAGAAAATCCTTAGTTTTTCGAAAAATTCAAAGTTTTGTAAACAGGAAATTTATAAAAATGACCACATAATTGATATTCATGTCAACACCGAAGTGCTGACTACTGGGCTGATGATACCCTCAGGGACGAAATGTTCACCAGCAGAGGCATCGACCCAGGGGTGTAAAAAGTTATCAAAGGTACCAGGATTATAATTTAGTACGCCAGACGCGCGTTTCGTCTGCATAAGACTCATCAGTGACTCTAATATCAAAATAGTTGTCAACCAAACAAATACAAAGTTGAAGAGCATTGGGGATCCAAAATTCCCAAAAGTTGTGCCAAATACGTCAAATACGGCTAAGGTAATCTACTCCTGGGATAAGAAAATCCTTAGTTTTTCGAAAAATTCAAAGTTTTGTAAACAGAAAAATTTATAAAAATGACCACATAATTGATTTAAATACACGTCAACATGACGAATTGAGTGAACCTTGCCTCGAAATTGATTAATTTCTCGTTAAATTGTTCACATTGTATGGAAAGAAAGGTACGGGAAGATAGATACTGACACGGAGATTGCAAAACTAGTAATTATAAAAATCTCAATACTTGTATTTCTGAGTATGGAATGAAAGAAATGGGTCATGTTAAAATTGAACTGGCCGGTTTTATCAATGTTTATCACCCTGTTTTGTCATAGACTTCACAATGCATAACCCGGTTTGGTCAAATAAAATAAAAAAAATTGTAATCGCATCATGTTATAATTGATAATTTAACTTCAGCGTTGAAAAGGAGTTATGTGGGTCGTTGGGAAAGAAGTTCTTTCACAGGACAACGGCTTATTATTTATATGATCAGTCTCAGATTCAAATAAATAATAAGCAAACACTTAAATTCCTACTCTTATAGAACACAAATAATTTTAATTTTACTTTGCAAAAATTTTTTAACAGCAGAATAGATAGAAATGAAGGTTATAACGCAAATTGAGGTTAAAGCTCTCAAATATGCGTTTTCTATATATGAATTATGGAAAATATGTTTAAACTTGAATTAGAGTTTACGGTTTAAAAATCAAAACACACAACTGCATGCCAGTCATCGATAAAATTCAATAATAATTATTTTGTTGACCCAGTTAACCTTACTATAACTGTATATACATTTATATTTTGCTTTAAAAACCGTTAAATACATGAATCAATATAGTTTTGCAATCAAAGGTGGGGTCGGAGGCGTGCAACATACATGTATACGTCTTCTACATGTTCTAGATTCGCCACTTATCTTATAACGTGTATACCGAATTAAAATATTGCAAGAAAAACGAAAATAGGGACACCCGCGAAATCGTATTATGTGAGTATGATTATGTTTATTATAAACATTCTCATTGATATTTTTAAACAAGCGAGACCAAGTGATTCGAATTCATAGCGTTTTGACTGCATATGTCAAGAGTTAGAAGGTATGACTCCAACATGTACAAGTATGGAACACAGATCTAACGAATTTTTTTTTCTATTTGCCATATGTCCATTGCCCTTGCCCTTGACCTCATTTCTATATTATTCTTCCTTTGGCCACATTACGATTCATGGGATCATAAACTTATTTCCTTGATTAATTGGTGAATGTTGTTGGTTTTAATAATTATAATGTGTTCATGTCTATCTGGCAGGATTCATTAGACCTCGACTTAAATGAATCCATAAGCAATCGGTTAAGTTTCTGTGATCATTTATTTTATCTTACAGACCTTCAAAATAACTTGAATTGCGATCATTAAAGCATTTGTGACATGTCAGTGCGTACACTTAAAGTATAAATGATATGTCTTTTTTTGTTGTTGAAAAAAAAACGCCAGTGAAGTTGTTTGCTATGTCCGATTTTCACATCTAAAATCACTAAGCTGCATTTAACAAACCTTCTCTTAAATCATATGCTTTTTTTTTAAATTATAATTAGGATATCTGGTTTTAAAAAGTTTATTGTGACCCCGCTTGTCAGCAAAGATGGCCGTCATGGCTAAAAAAATAAACATAAGGGGACATGCAAGTGCATGATGTCAATAATTTAAAAACAGCCGTAGACATAGAAAATTCGAAAGGGCCAGATGATTATCTTCAAAATGTTGAGCTCGTCCATTTGTCCATTTACTTCAAAGCTTTCACATTACTTATTAACGGAGTTATTGCATTGCCCTTAAATTACGAATTTGAAGTTTTTTTTTCATTCCTTTGCGGTTTTTAAATTACACGGCCGTCACAATTTTGACAGGACGTCGTATTATTGTATACATCCATCCGTCTGTCCATCCTTCCATCACGGTCCGTACTTTCCTCCATCTATCAGTCATTCTGTGCGTCCGTCCGTCTATCTATCCGTTTAACCTTCTGTTCAGCGTAAACCTGTCGCACCGTAACTTGAGAACAGCTTATCTAATTTTCATGAAACTTAACAAAAAGCTATTTCTTATAATGGTCAAACGATCTGTAAAACTTAAGTGTAAATTAAATCTGTTTGAGTTAGAGGACTTTGTATACATGTAAGTAAAACAGGAGTGTGTTTTTTTTTAACATGTCGCGCCATATCTCAAAAACGATTTATCATTATTGTATCAAACTTTACACTTCTAAGTTATATGAATCTTAACTTCTGCATACGTTTTGGTGATGTTTTAAATTTGGTTTAAGCGGGTTTTTTTTTTTGGTTTTTTTTTTATAAAAAAATGGGGGGTCACATATTGCGATGTATCTCAATACCTATAAAAAAAAAATACCATAATGTTATAAAATAATTAGATATTGGTAGTGTTTGCTATTGAATATTTATATTCCTTTTAAAATTAGTTTGAAGATAAGTGAAATAAGGAAAATGTGTATTTAATTTACTATACTGATTACCTATATCCAACAGTGCCGTTTAAAATAAATTTAAACACGCCAAATTTACTTTGCAATAAATATATATTCAAATTCTGTCGACAGACGAACGCCAAAAGACGAGAAAAGCTCACTTAGCAGGGCCAGGTCAGATAAAAAAAGAACTCTCGCAAAGTATACCACTAAAGACTAAAGCAGGTCTTAGTACCAGCAGAAAACGACCATGACAGCAAAACATTGAATGAATTGTTCACTATAATTGTATCAACTAAGAAGACATCAACTAAATGGTTTCTTCCCGATTGTCCCACTTTTTGAAATTACAGGTAAAAAAGTAATGAAAATAATTTATGGGACAATCGGAAACATGCTTGTGGGACAATTGGGAAGTTTAAATGTGGGACAATTGGGAATTGTTTTGATAGTGATTAACTTATATTCATAGTTAGTAGAATAATGAAAATAATTCTTATAAAATATGAAAAATATGAAGAAAAAAAACATGAAAAAATTAATATTTACATATTTTATTTTGTACATAGTAGCAGAAGTCCACTAGTAATGGACTTCTGATAGAAGGTTTAATTGAAGTATCACCAAACATGGAATACAATATGAAAGTCATAAAATCTAAGTGGCCGACCATGTGTACTCTTTGATCCCATTTGAAGAGATAAGCCGGCCCCTTCAACTGTTTTTATAGTTTATTCTTATGTTGTACTGTTACAAACGGTCCCATTTTATTGGGAGGGCTAACACTCTAAAATAGGTTTAACCGGTGACATATAGTTTTTAATTTCTGTGTCATTTGGTCTCGATCTTGTTGGCAATCATACAACATCTCTTTTTCTACAATCATTCTGAATGTGTCTGTCCCAAATCAGGAGCCTGTAAGTTAGTGGCTGTCGTTTGTTGCTGTGTAACATATTTGTGTTTCATTCATTAGTTTGTTCAAGACTAGGTTGTTACTTTTCATGTTTGAATTGTTTTACATTTTTCATATCGGGGCCTTTAATAGCTGACTATGCTGTAAGGGAATTGCTCAGTGTTGAAAGTCATATGGTGACCTTTAGTTGTTAACTTCTATGTCCTTTTGGTCTCTTGTGGAGAGTTGTAACCATCTAAATATGTACCACTAAATAAACCATTACATCCAAAATGGAAAGACATAATAACTTAAGTATGGACGAGAACAAAATTAGAATATGGATTCAATACATAAAAGGTATGAGGTCCAGAAGAAATAGGCCATGGAATGTAAAAAAATATCCATAAAAAATATAAAATTAATTAGCAGCTATCATATCATTATTCACCAATTTTTCAACAATCATCAATACCAGCTTGCATTTTTGATACCCGATGAATGGACAACATGAGACATTTGTGCATTTCCGAAAATGAAGTATCTCAAACACGCATTCTCTGCCAGATGCTGCAGCATATATAGTATAGACAAACATAATGTGTTACCGTCTAGATTATTATACTATCATCAATGCTTTACGTCTTAGATGCACGATTCTTTTATTAGTTGTTAGTGGCCTTGCAAAAGCTGTCAGTTAACTGTGAGTACTCTCAGATCTGCACCTAGTGTCTTTTTGTTATTGGGATGTACAAGTACCCGGTCACGTCCACTTGTATTTGTGTCCATCTGAGTAGTTACGCCTTTTTAACGGATTTTTATAGTAAGTTCGTTCTTATGTTGTAATGTTAGACCACTGTCCCAGGATAGGGGAGGGTATAGATCCTGCTAACATGTTTAAGCCCGCCACATTCTGTTTTTATGATAATGTGCCTGTCCCAAATCAGTAGCATGTAATTCAGTGGTTGCCGTTTGTTTATATATGTTACATATTTGTTTTTCTTTCATCTTTTTTTGTATATAAATAAGGCCGTTAGTTTTCTAGTTTTAATTGTTTACATTGTCATTTTGAAACCTTTTATAGCTGACTATGCAAAATTGAGAGGAATTGAATTTTCAGAGAAGACTTAAGTGGCATAATATTTGAAGCAGCGTAGACAATTTGATTTTGAAAACCTTAGGACATGACGACGACTAACATGGTAAGGGCACTGTGCAAATCGTGTATATCCATGTAGGCTACTAATTGTTCGCCACTTTTTGCACATCAATTCGTATTTATTGATTGAAATTCTAGGAGATATATAATGCTTTTCCTATGTAAATACCAAACAGCATACTTCAGTATTGCGAGAAAGACTTTTTATAGTGAGAGATTTTGTCTAATTTTTTTTCTCATAAAATTAAAGTATATACAAGTTTCTATTCTAGTTCCCTGGTTTCCATATATCGGATTTTGTCCATATACCATTGTCCTATTAGGTTCCTTTTACGTTTTCTTTCCGTTATACAAAAAAAGATACAACGAAAATCACCAATACAGAACAACGCAACAAGATACACCACAACACCCATCTTGATTCAAGGCAATTAAGAAAGAAAAAATAATGCAGAGGATTTCCCCAAAAGTGTATTACTTGACAACCTATTTATAGAATCGAGGCCAATGTCAATCTTTTTTCGGCCTATATAGATTTTTTTTTGTGTCGTTGTGTTGCTATCTTATTGATATTGTTGAAACTTTTTTTTTTAAAGAAAAGTCGAACAGACTGTCCTGAATCGCACGAACGACGCACACATGACTTTTTATCAAATATTTCAAAAACATAGTCTCATCATCTCCTGGTAATTATTTCAATACTTTATGCTTTAAAATCTTTTAAATGCAATCCTCTGTTGTTTAATTTTCTTGTGAACATGTGTAATACTATATAAAACATGCCTATGTAGATAAAATAACCAAAAATAAAAGATGTTAATTCTTTCCGCTGTTTCCGTTTTCCGTTTCCGTTTCGTTTCCGTTCCGTTTCCGTTCCGTTTCCGTTCCGTTTCTGTTCCGTTTTCCGTTTCCAACGTTTAGCAACACCGGGTGGGGGGGGGGGGGGGGGGTCATAGGACACACATTTGTTCTTAGTCGACTTTAATATAAAACTAGCTTACTTTCCCATCTAAAACCATAGGCGAATCCAGCCATTCCCCCTTTTGTGGGAAAATTTTGGTTGGTTATATAGGGAATCACGGAAGCTTGACTGGAGCGGCCCCCTCTTAGGGCAGCACCCCCCTTCCCATCTTTATAAATATTTCTGGATCCGTCTCTGAAAACAAGAGTAAGTATCAAAACAATATTTTTACGAATGATTGTTATAAAATGTTTATATACTTTTTTTATTGGCGCTCTGTTGGATATACCATTTTTTAAATTTGATAAAGAGAGGTTGAGCGCTCACAAACATGTCAAACCATGCCAAATAATTTGCATGCATATCTGTATGGTTGCTTGCAGTTAAATTGTTACATCTGTTTTCCGTTTTATCATTGATCAACGCTCCCCCTTTTTGATATATGTTTTACAGATTGTAATGTTTGACGTTCAGTGACCTGTAATTGCTTTTTGTAACTATATATTGACATTTCATCCAACATTAGGAAAGACGTAGGCTGTGATTATATGATTTCAAGTCATGCCTTCATCAGTCAAGCTATGTTATTTTCGCTATAAAGATTTGTTTTGATTCCTATATTTAATTAGATGGTTCTTAAAAGCATACTATAAATTTTTTTTACAAGTAAATGTATCACTCCCACAATTTGAGTATCACTGAGGCCCAAAATCATGGAGGCGCACGTGTCAAGACAGAGGCATATATGAGGGTAGTAATGCCCTTTACCGTCAGTCGTCAAACGGTCATTTTCGGCTACCGTTAGCATCAAATTGATTAAAATTTTACCGTGGTTCGTCAAAATATCCTTACCGTGACTCGTCAGAGGTCTCAAATAATTATCGTTACCGTGTATTTTGTAAAAAAAAAAATTAACGTCGATTATTTCTTAAAATCGTCTAAAAGAACATGCACATTTTATCGTCATGCACCAAAATTTACCGTCAACGTCATTTGATCTCATTTGGCAAGAAATTTTACCGTTATTCGTCATGAAGGTACACCCCGCATTACCACCATCATAATTATATATACTATTGACGTGAACCTGGACTACAGGCGGACTGGTTTTGTCTTTTGTTTAAATGTGCCAAAGATACAACAACCCGACCGAAGAGCCAGTGGCGTAGCTAGGTCATTTTCAAGTGTACGCCCGAACCTCGGTCAGGGCCTAAAGGCCCTATTGGATCTAGGCCAATGAACCAGCTGGTAGTAGATGAGCGGGTGCTAAGCCTCCGGAAGTTTTAAAGTTATCGAGAATGACATACCATTCCTGTCATTGAAAACTCATATCGAATAACAACATTCTTTACAACAATTTATAGATCCTTTTTGAAAAATATTGGTGGCCCTGAAAAGGGACGTTATGTATAGATTCAAAATGGTTATTCTTTTTATGTTTAATCTATTCCTTGTTATTTAGAACTGTAAATGAACATGAAATGATTAATTTTCTGAGTTGTTCAGGTGCAATATTAAAATGTGTAAATAGAACCCTGGTTTACTTTTCGCCTGAAATTTCTCCCCGTAAAAGTTTATTCATTTATCAGTCCATTACAGGATTTAAATAAATCAAATATTTTCATTTAATTTCTGCATAAGTTTTATAACAAAATATGGAGGTTTATAAATTTATCATATAAATTAACTCGACATCATAGATACCAGGATGTGCTATACGCGTTTTCCTCCAAGAAAGTTTCATTAACTTTGACCACGGTTTTACAAATAATTTATATTACCAAATTTTAACCTCAGAATGTATTTTTTTCAAGAGATTCCTTTTAAAAATCCATAAATTACGGGAAAATTCATTATATGTAATTTCGTCATGGTGTGCTGGATACTCTTTTGACCATAAACAGTTTTTGTTCAGCTATCGTAAAATCATACGACGGTTTGACAAAGTTATTAATATATAAAACTTTAATCACATACTGAACCTACATCTACACAGTTATAATTAAGAAAAATGCAAACCACATTTCGAATCTAAGTACATAAGGAATTGCTTTAAAAAAGGAAAGCGAGTATAGAAATCACGGTAGATTTATTAGACTTTGATAGAAAATGAACAAATATATCTTATGTATAGATATGACACCAATTTTGTCATTTTTATTCGAAATTACAAGCAACTGAAGAAAGACATAGAAGGTTGATGTACTGTTAACCAATTAGATAAAAAAAAACATTTTTTTACCAAATTCAAGTGTACGCCCGGGCGTTTTGACCATGTTGACGTAAACGTAGCTACGCGCATGAGAGCAGAAACTCAACAGTCGATAGAATCCTGTTTTTTTTTGTTTGGTTTCACCGTGCACATTTCCCTATTCGCGGTCTATTAAGCCGCTTTCCATCTATTGGTTAATGTATTTGGCGGGTAAATTCTGTCGAGGCCGGAAGTCATGATCTATACACACTGGAACTGCAAGAAAATCTAAAACACGTATTTACGATTTAATAACTTGACTTTGTGGTTGGAAATTCATTATATTATCAGTCAGGTTAGTGTTTTTCTTTCTCTAATGACACAAAATGCCCCTGTTACTGTGTAATTTAATGTTAACCGACATTATGAATGTTTAGCTTGAATGACGAGAACAAGTAAAAATTTGTATGATATACCTCCTCTTTATGGCTAGATTATGTCTTATTTTTAACAGTCCAGATATTCATCTCAAGTCATAACTCCTGCCAATGAAAGTTAAATGATCAAATATGCGAAAATTAAAGTTGACATGTTTGAATGAGCTATTATATGGGAATCGAGTAGACCGCTATACATGTGGATGTTGATTTTGATTTTAAATTTTAAAGTGTATTTAAATCGATAAGTGTAAATAATTATATAAGAAATAAAATCACTTCACTCTGTTATTTTGTAGAATAATTATTTTTATAATCAACTGAGCAATACAAATTGCAATTTATACTACCTAAAGACTTCAGATTTTTATATAAGACCACAATTAAAAATGTTTTGGCTTGCCAAAACCCTACTCAAGGTTGAGACAGTGGGTAGGTAGGTCATTTTCAAGTGTACGCCCGAACCTCGGTCAGGACAAAGTCCTCCAACAAAGAGAAAAGGTTTTAAAAAATTGAAGACAGAAGAAGCATCAGAAAGTTAAAGACTTGAAGAAACAAAGTCAATGTAAGTATGATTAAATGATTTTGCTGCTGTTGGGGTTTCCTCAAAGTAGCTGGTTGCCTCCAAATGAGATGTCAGTCATGGATGTTGAGAAAAACATGCATGAAAAAAAGGGAAAAATGTCAAATGCACTTGGTCTACAACATTGTACAACAAAGAAATCTTTTTTTTTTTTTTTTTTTTTTAATTCCAATTCTACCAAGGAGGACAGAAGAAGCAGCTAAAGACTTGGAAGAAATAAAGGTAATGTAAGTAAACTGATTTAATAGAGATATGTTTGGTTGGCTTTTTATAAGTTATGTAAGTGAAAATGGGTTTGGTTTGTAAAATGAGAACATAATTAATTGCAGTGTTTTATTTCAAATTTAAAATCAACACAGAGCAAATATATTCGAATTCTTTTCAGTTTTTGGTATATTGAATGCATCGTGATAGATTGTAAAACATTTAATTGAAACTGATTTAAACAGTTGAATAAAATAAATTTTGCTCTTTTAATTTTCATAAAATTTTGACAAAATATTTACTTTGACTTTTTGACAAAAATATAAAAATCTCAAAAAACTTAAGCCACACACTTAATCAGAAAAAAATCATTTGATATATTGTCGCTGTTATGCAAAAACCTCTTATCTAAGGTTTTGACAATTTTACACCAAGCAGTAAAAACAGAAATCTTTTTATCGATTATTTAGAATTAAATATGTATGTTCCACTGTATGCAAAAATATCTGATCTTTTAACCAATCAATTACCAAGACGAGCAAAAATTTCTGCACCTATATTGTATTTTCAAAGCTTTTCACTATTTTTAAGCTAATATATTAGCTTTGAAAACCTAAAATTGATAAAACTGTACCTGTTATAATGTCAGCTGCAGTGTAAAGTGTTTTTCTTTTGAGATACAATATTTTCGCACAATAAAATGTCTTGCCAAACGAACTACACTTTTTCGTCACATGTCAGAATTTGGATTAATGATTGGTTAGAAGATCAGATATTTTCGCATACAGTGGAACATACATATCTAATCCTAAATAATCGATAAAAAGATTTCAGCAAAAAATTGAGATACAAGGTTTTTGCATAACAGCAACGATATAGCAGTTTGACAAAGACTATTTTTATCATTGAGAAGCTTATTTCTTCAACTAAAGAATGTGATTAAAACCTTCAGCTGTCTTTTATAGAGTTATCTCCTTACTATAATGTAGGCGTCAGACCACTAGTTACTCCCTCAAATTTAGAACGTATGTAAACGAAGGCCTACTCTAACACAAAATAGTGCTTTTGATGTCATTGTTTACTTAATTTAACCAACAAATTTGCAGAATGAAACTTTTGGTGAAAGAGAAATATATTTCAACAATTTTGAGCCAAAATTCACTTGTCTATCAGTTTGCATTAAATTTCAGCATTAATGTGCTCCATAGTATACTAATTTAAGATTTCCAGAAAACCAGGGCTTATGTTTGGAGTACCTCTGTTTCTAAGGTCAGATGTACCACCTTAATAGTAGAATTTTGTAACCAAATATTTATCTTAATTTGAAAACAATTTGCCATTGACAAAACAAATATCAAATGATCATTTCAGAAATACATTGTGCTTCAAGTGCAAAGTCTTTTCTAACAATTAACAATTAACATAGTTGTTTTCTGAGCTAGTTCTGATTGGTCAGGTTTTATTGTCTGTTTCTTGCTTTTGTTCTATGAATAGTTCAGTGGTATCTTGTTTTTCAGGATATGGTGTGTGTTATTCAGAGGGATCTTTTTATGTAATTTTGAAATGATATACTTTTGATATTTGATAGTAATTGAGATTGGGCCTGAATTAATATATTGTTTGTTTCCCCAATTCTGAACCTGCCAAGCCAGGTGTGGGTAGGTAGGTAGGAAAATAATTTTATTTTTCCAAAAAGCTTGAATATTATTGGACGATCTGTCAAGCCTGAAAATCAGAAATGAATAAAATAATATTCAACTTAGATTTGACAATAAAATTTTATGAGTAGCACCATTTTTGCAGGGTCGGTTGGGATTGGGGAAACAAACAATATTTTGTTTTAGGCCTTGAAAAGACCAAATATTATAGTGCATTAAGGTGGTACCTAACACTACAGGGAGATAACTCTGTAAAATCAGCTAAATGTTTTAATGACATTGTGTTGTTAAGGGAATATTAAGCTTCTCAATGATCAAAATTAGTGTTCTGATAAAAAGGTTGGTTCAAATGTTTTAAAATTTTTATGTTTTTGTCAAAAGGTCAAAGTAAATACTTTGTCAAAACTTTATAAAAATTAAACGAGACAACTTAATTTTAGTGAAGGTGTTGGCTACCATCACCTTTATTATGCTTTTAATTTTGTTTATAATTATCAGAATAAAGTTAAAAAAACATTTTGAATCAAAATCTAACATTGTGCATGTTGAAAAATGCGACTTAAACAATCATTAAAATAAAAAAATTTGAAGAAAAAAAAAATTTATGTTTTAAAAGTGAGGCTTGAAATTTTAAAATTTCACTGTTTTCAACAATTTCTCCAATATAAATTTTTATAAGGGCTGGTAATTTTTTTAATTTTTTTTAAACTAGGCAATGTCATTAGTCCTTTCTTGTCATATTGGAATTAATTATTTTTAAGGAAATTCCTATTTAATGTCAAACCTTTTTGGTTGGTTAATGGGTTTATTATTGGTTTAGTCATAGAATTTGTAATAGATTCTACTCTTTATAATATTCATATTCAAGTTCACAGACCAGTCCTTCAACAATGAGAAAATGTTTAAATAAAAAAAATTGTGTATAAAAATGTTTTGATTTGTGTACATTAATCTGAATAATAATGACTTTCTTTTATTTCCAATGCTACCAAGGAGGACAGAAGATTACCAGCCTACAGAGAAAGACTTGAAGAAATATAGGCAATGTAAGTATGATTAAGTGATTTTGCTGCTTGTGGCGTTTCCTCAAAGTAGCTGGTTACCTCCAAATGGGACAACAGTCATGGATGTTGAGAATGGCCCACGTCGCAGACTCGCGAGGACAGGCGGCCTCGGATGTTCGCTTGCGGCCTAAGACAGCTACAGGCTTTCCGCCCATGCCTGAAGAAGGGGACTTTGAGATGTCATGCTGAAGTTTTCTGGAGATTATCTGGTTTCATTTTTGGGAAGTAGTCCACATGGGAAAATGATGCAGCCAAACTAAAGATGCGCTCTATTGGCTCTGTTCTAACATCCCTGTTAAAGAAGCAGGAAAAAATAGACAAATAAGAGATGGAAAATGCCAAATGTACTTGGTCTACAACAAAGAAACGCTTTTATTTGAATGCTGTTCTTCATATTCAAGTTCACAGACCAGGCCTTCAACAATGAGAAAATGTTTAAATAAAAAAAAATGTGTATAAAAATGTTTTGATTTGTGTACATTAATCTGAATAATAATGACTTTCTTTTATTTCCAATGCTACCAAGGAGGAGAAGATTACCAGCCTACAGTGAAAGACTTGAAGAAATATAGGCAATGTTAGTATGATTAAGTGATTTTGCTGCTTGTGGCGTTTCCTCGAAGTAGCTGGTTACCTCCAAATGGGACAACAGTCATGGATGTTGAGAATGGCCCACGTCGCAGACTCGCGAGGACAGGCGGCCTCGGATGTTCGCTAGCGGCCTACGACAGCTACAGGCTTTCCGCCCATGCCTGTAGAAGGGGACTTTGAGATGTCATGCTGAAGTTTTCTGGAGATTATCTGGTTTCATTTTTGGGAAGCAGTCCACATGGGAAAATGATGCAGCCAAACTAAAAATGCGCTCTATTGGCTCTGTTCTAATGTCCCTGTTAAAGAAGCAGGAAAAAATCGAAAAATTAAGAGATGGAAAATGTTAAATTTACTTGGTCTACAACAAAGAAACGCTTTTATTTGAATGCTGTTCTTCATATTCAAGTTCACAGACCAGTCCTTCAACAATGAGAAAATGTTTAAATAAAAAAAATTGTGTATAAAAATGTTTTGATTTGTGTACATTAATCTGAATAATAATGACTTTCTTTTATTTCCAATGCTACCAAGGAGGACAAGATTGATTACCAGCCTACAGTGAAAGACTTGAAGAAATATAGGCAATATTTTTAATGTAAGTATGATTAAGTGATTTTGCTGCTTGTGGCGTTTCCTCGAAGTAGCTGGTTACCTCCAAATGGGACAACAGTCATGGATGTTGAGAATGGCCCACGTCGCAGACTCGCGAGGACAGGCGGCCTCGGATGTTCGCTAGCGGCCTACGACAGCTACAGGCTTTCCGCCCATGCCTGTAATAGGGGACTTTGAGATGTCATGCTGAAGTTTTCTGGAAATTATCTGGTTTCATTTTTGGGAAGCAGTCCACATGGGAAAATGATGCAGCCAAACTAAAAATGCGCTCTATTGGCTCTGTTCTAATGTCCCTGTTAAAGAAGCAGGAAAAAATCGAAAAATTAAGAGATGGAAAATGTTAAATTTACTTGGTCTACAACAAAGAAACGCTTTTATTTGAATGCTGTTCTTCATATTCAAGTTCACAGACCAGTCCTTCAACAATGAGAAAATGTTTAAATAAAAAAAATTGTGTATAAAAATGTTTTGATTTGTGTACATTAATCTGAATAATAATGACTTTCTTTTATTTCCAATGCTACCAAGGAGGACAAGATTGATTACCAGCCTACAGTGAAAGACTTGAAGAAATATAGGCAATATTTTTAATGTAAGTATGATTAAGTGATTTTGCTGCTTGTGGCGTTTCCTCGAAGTAGCTGGTTACCTCCAAATGGGACAACAGTCATGGATGTTGAGAATGGCCCACGTCGCAGACTCGCAAGGACAGGCGGCCTCGGATGTTCGCTAGCGGCCTACGACAGCTACAGGCTTTCCGCCCATGCCTGTAGAAGGGGACTTTGAGATGTCATGCTGAAGTTTTCTGGAGATTATCTGGTTTCATTTTTGGGAAGCAGTCCACATGGGAAAATGATGCAGCCAAACTAAAAATGCGCTCTATTGGCTCTGTTCTAATGTCCCTGTTAAAGAAGCAGGAAAAAATCGAAAAATTAAGAGATGGAAAATGTTAAATTTACTTGGTCTACAACAAAGAAACGCTTTTATTTGAATGCTGTTCTTCATATTCAAGTTCACAGACCAGTCCTTCAACAATGAGAAAATGTTTAAATAAAAAAAATTGTGTATAAAAATGTTTTGATTTGTGTACATTAATCTGAATAATAATGACTTTCTTTTATTTGCAATGCTACCAAGGAGGACAAGATTGATTACCAGCCTACAGTGAAAGACTTGAAGAAATATAGGCAATATTTTTAATGTAAGTATGATTAAGTGATTTTGCTGCTTGTGGCGTTTCCTCGAAGTAGCTGGTTACCTCCAAATGGGACAACAGTCATGGATGTTGAGAATGGCCCACGTCGCAGACTCGCGAGGACAGGCGGCCTCGGATGTTCGCTAGCAGCCTACAACAGCTACAGGCTTTCCGCCCATGCCTGTAGAAGGGGACTTTGAGATGTCATGCTGAAGTTTTCTGGAGATTATCTGGTTTCATTTTTGGGAAGCAGTCCACATGGGAAAATGATGCAGCCAAACTAAACATGCGCTCTATTGGCTCTGTTCTAACGTCCCTGTTAAAGAAGCAGGAAAAAATAGACAAATTAAGAGATGGAAAATGTCAAATTTACTTGGTCTACAACAAAGAAACGCTTTTATTTGAATGCTGTTCTTCATATTCAAGTTCACAGACCAGTCCTTCAACAATGAGAAAATGTTTAAATAAAAAAAATTGTGTATAAAAATGTTTTGATTTGTGTACATTAATCTGAATAATAATGACTTTCTTTTATTTCCAATGCTTCCAAGGAGGACAAGATTACCAGCCTACAGTGAAAGACTTGAAGAAATATAGGCAATATTTTTAATGTAAGTATGATTAAGTGATTTTGCTGCTTGTGGCGTTTCCTCGAAGTAGCTGGTTACCTCCAAATGGGACAACAGTCATGGATGTTGAGAATGGCCCACGTCGCAGACTCGCGAGGACAGGCGGCCTCGGATGTTCGCTAGCAGCCTACGACAGCTACAGGCTTTCCGCCATTGCCTGTAGAAGGGGACTTTGAGATGTCATGCTGAAGTTTTCTGGAGATTATCTGGTTTCATTTTTGGGAAGCAGTCCACATGGGAAAGTGATGCAGCCAAACTAAAGATGCGCTCTATTGGCTCTGTTCTAACGTCCCTGTTAAAGAAGCAGGAAAAAATGGACAAATTAAGAGATGGAAAATGTCAAATTTACTTGGTCTACAATAAAGAAACGCTTTTATTTGAATGCTGTTCTTCATATTCAAGTTCACAGACCAGGCCTTCAACAATGAGAAAATGTTTAAATAAAAAAAATTGTGTATAAAAATGTTTTGATTTGTGTACATTAATCTGAATAATAATGACTTTCTTTTATTTCCAATGCTACCAAGGAGGACAAGATTACCAGCCTACAGTGAAAGACTTGAAGAAATATAGGCAATATTTTTAATGTAAGTATGATTAAGTGATTTTGCTGCTTGTGGCGTTTCCTCGAAGTAGCCGGTTACCTCCAAATGAGACAACAGTCATGGATGTTGAGAATGGCCCACATCACAGACTTGTGAGGACAGGCGGCCTCGGATGTTCGCTAGCAGCCTACGACAGCTACAGGCTTTCCGCCCATGCCTGTAGAAGGGGACTTTGAGATGTCATGCTGAAGTTTTCTGGAGATTATCTGGTTTCATTTTTGGGAAGCAGTCCACATGGGAAAGTGATGCAGCCAAACTAAACATGCGCTCTATTGGCTCTGTTCTAACGTCCCTGTTAAAGAAGCAGGAAAAAATAGACAAATTAAGAGATGGAAAATGTCAAATTTACTTGGTCTACAACAAAGAAACGCTTTTATTTGAATGCTGTTCTTCATATTCAAGTTCACAGACCAGTCCTTCAACAATGAGAAAATGTTTAAATAAAAAAAATTGTGTATAAAAATGTTTTGATTTGTGTACATTAATCTGAATAATAATGACTTTCTTTTATTTCCAATGCTACCAAGGAGGACAAGATTACCAGCCTACAGTGAAGGACTTGAAGAAATATAGGCAATATTTTTAATGTAAGTATGATTAAGTGATTTTGCTGCTTGTGGCGTTTCCTCGAAGTAGCTGGTTACCTCCAAATGGGACAACAGTCATGGATGTTGAGAATGGCCCACGTCGCAGACTCGCGAGGACAGGCGGCCTCGGATGTTCGCTAGCAGCCTACGACAGCTACAGGCTTTCCACCCATGCCTGTAGAAGGGGACTTTGAGATGTCATGCTGAAGTTTTCTGGAGATTATCTGGTTTCATTTTTGGGAAGCAGTCCACATGGGAAAATGATGCAGCCAAACTAAAAATGCGCTCTATTGGCTCTGTTCTAATGTCCCTGTTAAAGAAGCAGGAAAAAATGGACAAATTAAGAGATGGAAAATGTCAAATTTACTTGGTCTACAACAAAGAAACGCTTTTATTTGAATGCTGTTCTTCATATTCAAGTTCACAGACCAGTCCTTCAACAATGAGAAAATGTTTAAATAAAAAAAAAATGTGTATAAAAATGTTTTGATTTGTGTACATTAATCTGAATAATAATGACTTTCTTTTATTTGCAATGCTACCAAGGAGGACAAGATTACCAGCCTACAGTGAAGGACTTGAAGAAATATAGGCAATATTTTTAATGTAAGTATGATTAAGTGATTTTGCTGCTTGTGGCGTTTCCTCGAAGTAGCTGGTTACCTCCAAATGGGACAACAGTCATGGATGTTGAGAATGGCCCACGTCGCAGACTTGCGAGGACAGGCGGCCTCGGATGTTCGCTAGCAGCCTACGACAGCTACAGGCTTTCCGCCCATGCCTGTAGAAGGGGACTTTGAGATGTCATGCTGAAGTTTTCTGGAGATTATCTGGTTTCATTTTTTGGGAAGCAGTCCACATGGGAAAATGATGCAGCCAAACTTAAAATGCGCTCTATTGGCTGTGTTCTAATGTCCCTGTTAAAGAAGCAGGAAAAAATAGACAAATTAAGAGATGGAAAATGTCAAATTTACTTGGTCTACAACAAAGAAACGCTTTTATTTGAATGCTGTTCTTCATATTCAAGTTCACAGACCAGTCCTTCAACAATGAGAAAATGTTTAAATAAAAAAAATTGTGTATAAAAATGTTTTGATTTGTGTACATTAATCTGAATAATAATGACTTTCTTTTATTTCCAATGCTACCAAGGAGGACAAGATTACCAGCCTACAGTGAAGGACTTGAAGAAATATAGGCAATATTTTTAATGTAAGTATGATTAAGTGATTTTGCTGCATGTGGCGTTTCCTCGAAGTAGCTGGTTACTTCGAAATGGGACAACAGTCATGGATGAAGAGAATGGCCCACGTCGCAGACTCGCGAGGACAGGCGGCCTCGGTTGTTCGCTAGCAGCCTACGACAGCTACAGGCTTTCCGCCCATGCCTGTAGAAGGGGACTTTGAGATGTCATGCTGAAGTTTTCTGGAGATTATCTGGTTTCATTTTTGGGAAGCAGTCCACATGGGAAAGTGATGCAGCCAAACTAAAGATGCGCTCTTTTGGCTCTGTTCTAACGTCCCTGTTAAAGAAGCAGGAAAAAATAGACAAATTAAGAGATGGAAAATGTCAAATTTACTTGGTCTACAACAAAGAAACGCTTTTATTTGAATGCTGTTCTTCATATTCAAGTTCACAGACCAGTCCTTCAACAATGAGAAAATGTTTAAATAAAAAAAATTGTGTATAAAAATGTTTTGATTTGTGTACATTAATCTGAATAATAATGACTTTCTTTTATTTCCAATGCTACCAAGGAGGACAAGATTACCAGCCTACAGTGAAGGACTTGAAGAAATATAGGCAATATTTTTAATGTAAGTATGATTAAGTGATTTTGCTGCTTGTGGCGTTTCCTCGAAGTAGCTGGTTACCTCCAAATGGGACAACAGTCATGGATGTTGAGAATGGCCCACGTCGCAGACTCGCGAGGACAGGCGGCCTCGGATGTTCGCTAGCAGCCTACGACAGCTACAGGCTTTCCGCCCATGCCTGTAGAAGGGGACTTTGAGATGTCATGCTGAAGTTTTCTGGAGATTATCTGGTTTCATTTTTGGGAAGCAGTCCACATGGGAAAATGATGCAGCCAAACTAAAAATGCGCTCTATTGGCTCTGTTCTAATGTCCCTGTTAAAGAAGCAGGAAAAAATGGACAAATTAAGAGATGGAAAATGTCAAATTTACTTTGTCTACAACAAAGAAACGCTTTTATTTGAATGCTGTTCTTCATATTCAAGTTCACAGACCAGTCCTTCAACAATGAGAAAATGTTTAAATAAAAAAAAATGTGTATAAAAATGTTTTGATTTGTGTACATTAATCTGAATAATAATGACTTTCTTTTATTTGCAGTGCTACCAAGGAGGACAAGATTACCAGCCTACAGTGAAGGACTTGAAGAAATATAGGCAATATTTTTAATGTAAGTATGATTAAGTGATTTTGCTGCTTGTGGCATTTCCTCGAAGTAGCTGGTTACCTCCAAATGGGACAACAGTCATGGATGTTGAGAATGGCCCACGTCGCAGACTCGCGAGGACAGGCGGCATCGGATGTTCGCTAGCAGCCTACGACAGCTACAGGCTTTCCGCCCATGCCTGTAGAAGGGGACTTTGAGATGTCATGCTGAAGTTTTCTGGAGATTATCTGGTTTCATTTTTTGGGAAGCAGTCCACATGGGAAAATGATGCAGCCAAACTTAAAATGCGCTCTATTGGCTGTGTTCTAATGTCCCTGTTAAAGAAGCAGGAAAAAATAGACAAATTAAGAGATGGAAAATGTCAAATTTACTTGGTCTACAACAAAGAAACGCTTTTATTTGAATGCTGTTCTTCATATTCAAGTTCACAGACCAGTCCTTCAACAATGAGAAAATGTTTAAATAAAAAAAATTGTGTATAAAAATGTTTTGATTTGTGTACATTAATCTGAATAATAATGACTTTCTTTTATTTCCAATGCTACCAAGGAGGACAAGATTACCAGCCTACAGTGAAGGACTTGAAGAAATATAGGCAATATTTTTAATGTAAGTATGATTAAGTGATTTTGCTGCTTGTGGCGTTTCCTCGAAGTAGCTGGTTACCTCCAAATGGGACAACAGTCATGGATGTTGAGAATGGCCCACGTCGCAGACTCGCGAGGACAGGCGGCCTCGGATGTTCGCTAGCAGCCTACGACAGCTACAGGCTTTCCACCCATGCCTGTAGAAGGGGACTTTGAGATGTCACGCTGAAGTTTTCTGGAGATTATCTGGTTTCATTTTTGGGAAGCAGTCCACATGGGAAAGTGATGCAGCCAAACTAAAGATGTGCTCTATTGGCTCTGTTCTAACGTCCCTGTTAAAGAAGCAGGAAAAAATAGACAAATTAAGAGATGGAAAATGTCAAATTTACTTGGTCTACAACAAAGAAACGCTTTTATTTGAATGCTGTTCTTCATATTCAAGTTCACAGACCAGTCCTTCAACAATGAGAAAATGCTTAAATAAAAAAAAATGTGTATAAAAATGTTTTGATTTGTGTACATTAATCTGAATAATAATGACTTTCTTTTATTTGCAATGCTACCAAGGAGGACAAGATTACCAGCCTACAGTGAAGGACTTAAAGAAATATAGGCAATATTTTTAATGTAAGTATGATTAAGTGATTTTGCTGCTTGTGGCGTTTCCTCGAAGTAGCTGGTTACCTCCAAATGGGACAACAGTCATGGATGTTGAGAATGGCCCACGTCGCAGACTCGCGAGGACAGGCGGCCTCGGATGTTCGCTAGCAGCCTACGACAGCTACAGGCTTTCCACCCATGCCTGTAGAAGGGGACTTTGAGATGTCACGCTGAAGTTTTCTGGAGATTATCTGGTTTCATTTTTGGGAAGCAGTCCACATGGGAAAGTGATGCAGCCAAACTAAAGATGCGCTCTATTGGCTCTGTTCTAATGTCCCTGTTAAAGAAGCAGGAAAAAATAGACAAATTAAGAGATGGAAAATGTCAAATTTACTTGGTCTACAACAAAGAAACGCTTTTATTTGAATGCTGTTCTTCATATTCAAGTTCACAGATCAGTCCTTCAACAATGAGAAAATGTTTAAATAAAAAAAAATGTGTATAAAAATGTTTTGATTTGTGTACATTAATCTGAATAATAATGACTTTCTTTTATTTGCAATGCTACCAAGGAGGACAAGATTACCAGCCTACAGTGAAGGACTTAAAGAAATATAGGCAATATTTTTAATGTAAGTATGATTAAGTGATTTTGCTGCTTGTGGCGTTTCCTCGAAGTAGCTGGTTACCTCCAAATGGGACAACAGTCATGGATGTTGAGAATGGCCCACGTCGCAGACTCGCGAGGACAGGCGGCCTCGGATGTTCGCTAGCAGCCTACGACAGCTACAGGCTTTCCGCCCATGCCTGTAGAAGGGGACTTTGAGATGTCATGCTGAAGTTTTCTGGAGATTATCGGTTTCATTTTTTGGAAGCAGTCCACATGGGAAAGTGATGTAACCAAACTAAAGATGCGCTCTATTGGCTCTGTTCTAACGTCCCTGTTAAAGAAGCAGGAAAAAATGGACAAATTAAGAGATGGAAAATGTCAAATTTACTTGGTCTACAACAAAGAAACGCTTTTATTTGAATGCTGTTCTTCATATTCAAGTTCACAGACCAGTCCTTCAATAATGAGAAAATGTTTAAATAAAAAAAATTGTGTATAAAAATGTTTTGATTTGTGTACATTAATCTGAATAATAATGACTTTCTTTTATTTCCAATGCTACCAAGGAGGACAAGATTACCAGCCTACAGTGAAAGACTTGAAGAAATATAGGCAATATTTTTAATGTAAGTATGATTAAGTGATTTTGCTGCTTGTGGCCTTTCCTCGAAGTAGCCGCTTACCTCCAAATGGGACAACAGTCATGGATGTTGAGAATGGCCCACATCGCAGACTCGCAAGGACAGGCGGCCTCAGTTGTTCGCTAGCAGCCTACGACAGCTACAGGCTTTCCGCCCATGCCTGTAGAAGGGGACTTTGAGATGTCATGCTGAAGTTTTCTGGAGATTATCTGGTTTCATTTTTGGGAAGCAGTCCACATGGGAAAGTGATGCAGCCAAACTAAAGATGCGCTCTTTTGGCTCTGTTCTAACGTCCCTGTTAAAGAAGCAGGAAAAAATAGACAAATTAAGAGATGGAAAATGTCAAATTTACTTGGTCTACAACAAAGAAACGCTTTTATTTGAATGCTGTTCTTCATATTCAAGTTCACAGACCAGTCCTTCAACAATGAGAAAATGTTTAAATAAAAAAAAATGTGTATAAAAATGTTTTGATTTGTGTACATTAATCTGAATAATAATGACTTTCTTTTATTTCCAATGCTACCAAGGAGGACAAGATTACCAGCCTACAGTGAAGGACTTGAAGAAATATAGGCAATATTTTTAATGTAAGTATGATTAAGTGATTTTGCTGCTTGTGGCGTTTCCTCGAAGTAGCTGGTTACCTCCAAATGGGACAACAGTCATGGATGTTGAGAATGGCCCAAGTCGCAGACTCGCGAGGACAGGCGGCCTCGGATGTTCGCTAGCAGCCTACGACAGCTACAGGCTTTCCGCCCATGCCTGTAGAAGGGGACTTTGAGATGTCATGCTGAAGTTTTCTGGAGATTATCGGTTTCATTTTTGGGAAGCAGTCCACATGGGAAAGTGATGCAACCAAACTAAAGATGCGCTCTATTGGCTCTGTTCTAACGTCCCTGTTAAAGAAGCAGGAAAAAATGGACAAATTAAGAGATGGAAAATGTCAAATTTACTTGGTCTACAACAAAGAAACGCTTTTATTTGAATGCTGTTCTTCATATTCAAGTTCACAGACCAGTCCTTCAACAATGAGAAAATGTTTAAATAAAAAAAATTGTGTATAAAAATGTTTTGATTTGTGTACATTAATCTGAATAATAATGACTTTCTTTTATTTCCAATGCTACCAAGGAGGACAAGATTACCAGCCTACAGTGAAGGACTTGAAGAAATATAGGCAATATTTTTAATGTAAGTATGATTAAGTGATTTTGCTGCTTGTGGCGTTTCCTCGAAGTAGCCGGTTACCTCCAAATGGGACAACAGTCATGGATGTTGAGAATGGCCCACGTCGCAGACTCGCGAGGACAGGCGGCCTCGGATGTTCGCTAGCAGCCTACGACAGCTACAGGCTTTCCGCCCATGCCTGTAGAAGGGGACTTTGAGATGTCATGCTGAAGTTTTCTGGAGATTATCGGTTTCATTTTTGGGAAGCAGTCCACATGGGAAAGTGATGCAACCAAACTAAAGATGCGCTCTATTGGCTCTGTTCTAACGTCCCTGTTAAAGAAGCAGGAAAAAATGGACAAATTAAGAGATGGAAAATGTCAAATTTACTTGGTCTACAACAAAGAAACTCTTTTATTTGAATGCTGTTCTTCATATTCAAGTTCACAGACCAGTCCTTCAACAATGAGAAAATGTTTAAATAAAAAAAATTGTGTATAAAAATGTTTTGATTTGTGTACATTAATCTGAATAATAATGACTTTCTTTTATTTCCAATGCTACCAAGGAGGACAAGATTACCAGCCTACAGTGAAAGACTTGAAGAAATATAGGCAATATTTTTAATGTAAGTATGATTAAGTGATTTTGCTGCTTGTGGCCTTTCCTCGAAGTAGCCGGTTACCTCCAAATGGGACAACAGTCATGGATGTTGAGAATGGCCCACGTCGCAGACTCATGAGGACAGGCGGCCTCGGATGTTCGCTAGCAGCCTACGACAGCTACAAGCTTTCCGCCCATGCCTGTAGAAGGGGACTTTGAGATGTCATGCTGAAGTTTTCTGGAGATTATCTGGTTTCATTTTTGGGAAGCAGTCCACATGGGAAAGTGATGCAGCCAAACTAAAGATGCGCTCTATTGGCTCTGTTCTAACGTCCCTGTTAAAGAAGCAGGAAAAAATAGACAAATTAAGAGATGGAAAATGTCAAATTTACTTGGTCTACAACAAAGAAACACTTTTATTTGAATGCTGTTCTTCATATTCAAGTTCACAGACCAGTCCTTCAACAATGAGAAAATGTTTAAATAAAAAAAATTGTGTATAAAAATGTTTTGATTTGTGTACAATAATCTGAATAATAATGACTTTCTTTTATTTCCAATGCTACCAAGGAAGACAAGATTACCAGCCTACAGTGAAGGACTTGAAGAAATATAGGCAATATTTTTAATGTAAGTATGATTACCGGTAAGTGATTTTGCTGCTTGTGGCGTTTCCTCGAAGTAGCTGGTTACCTCCAAATGGGACAACAGTCATGGATGTTGAGAATGGCCCACGTCGCAGACTCGCGAGGACAGGCGGCCTCGGATGTTCCCTAGCAGCCTACGACAGCTACAGGCTTTCCGCCCATGCCTGTAGAAGGGGACTTTGAGATGTCATGCTGAAGTTTTCTGGAGATTATCTGGTTTCATTTTTGGGAAGCAGTCCACATGGGAAAGTGATGCAGCCAAACTAAAGATGCGCTCTATTGGCTCTGTTCTAACGTCCCTGTTAAAGAAGCAGGAAAAAATAGACAAATTAAGAGATGGAAAATGTCAAATTTACTTGGTCTACAACAAAGAAACGCTTTTATTTGAATGCTGTTCTTCATATTCAAGTTCACAGACCAGTCCTTCAACAATGAGAAAATGTTTAAATAAAAAAAATTGTGTATAAAAATGTTTTGATTTGTGTACATTAATCTGAATAATAATGACTTTCTTTTATTTCCAATGCTACCAAGGAGGACAAGATTACCAGCCTACAGTGAGGGACTTGAAGAAATATAGGCAATATTTTTAATGTAAGTATGATTAAGTGATTTGGCTGCTTGTGGCGTTTCCTCGAAGCAGCTGGTTACCTCCAGATGGGACAACAGTCATGGATGTTGAGAATGGCCCACGTCGCAGACTCGCGAGGACAGGCGGCCTCGGATGTTCGCTAGCAGCCTACGACAGCTACAGGCTTTCCGCCCATGCCTGTAGAAGGGGACTTTGAGATGTCATGCTGAAGTTTTCTGGAGATTATCTGGTTTCATTTTTGGGAAGCAGTCCACATGGGAAAGTGATGCAGCCAAACTAAAGATGCGCTCTATTGGCTCTGTTCTAACGTCCCTGTTAAAGAAGCAGGAAAAAATAGACAAATTAAGAGATGGAAAATGTCAAATTTACTTGGTCTACAACAAAAGAAACGCTTTTATTTGAATGCTGTTCTTCATATTCAAGTTCACAGACCAGTCCTTCAACAATGAGAAAATGTTTAAATAAAAAAAATTGTGTATAAAAATGTTTTGATTTGTGTACATTAATCTGAATAATAATGACTTTCTTTTATTTCCAATGCTACCAAGGAGGACAAGATTACCAGCCTACAGTGAAAGACTTGAAGAAATATAGGCAATATTTTTAATGTAAGTATGATTAAGTGATTTTGCTGCTTGTGGCGTTTCCTCGAAGTAGCTGGTTACCTCCAAATGGGACTACAGTCATGGATGTTGAGAATGGCCCAGAATACATTCAAATTTTTTTCAGTTTTTGGTATGTTGAATGCATCGTGATAGATTGTAAAACAGCATAAATTTTTGATTAATTGAAACTGATTTAAACAGCTTGAATAAAATTAATAATAAGTGAATAATAATTTGCTTTTTTAATTTTCATAAAATTTTGGCAAAATATTTACTTTGAGTCTACCATAAATATAAAAATCTGAAAAATCTTGAGTCACACACTTTATGAGAAAAAGTTCATTTGATATATAGCAGTTTGACAGACTATTTTTTTATCATTGAGAAGCTTAGCTCCTTAGTGTTATGTAGGTGGCTGACCACAAATTACTCCTTCAAATTTAGAACGTATGTAAAAGTAAGCCTACTCTTACACAAAATAGTGCTTTTGATGTCATTGTTTACTTAATTTAACCTTCAAATTTGCAGAAATGAAACTTTTGGTGAAAGAGAAATATATTTCAACAATTTTGAGCCAAAATTCACTTGTTTATCAGTTTGCTTTTAAAATTCAAGCTTAATGCACTCCATAGTATACTAATTTAAGGTTTCCAGAAAACCAGGGGTTATTTTTGGAGGATCCCTGTTTCTAAGGTCATATGTACCACCTTAATAGTAGAATTTTGTAACAGAATATATTTATCTTAATTTGAAAACAATTTACTATTGACAAAACAAATATCAAATGATCATTTCAGAAATACATTGTGCTTCAAGTGCAAAGTCTTTTCTAACAATTAACATAGTGGTTTTCTGAGCTAGTTCTGATTGGTCAGGTTTTATTGTCTGTTTCTTGTTTTTGTTCTATGGATAGTTCAGTGGTATCTTGTTTTCAGGATATGGTGTGTGTTATTCAGAGGGATCTTTTTATGTAATTTTGAAATGATATACTTTTGATATTTGATGGTAATTGAGATTGACAAGACCAAATAATATAGTGCATTAAGCTTTTAATTTTGTTGATAATTTTCAAAATAAAGTTAAAAAAACATTTTGAAACAGAATCTATTTAACATTGAGTATGTTGAAAATGTTACATATCCAATCATTAAAATTAAAAATTTGAAGAAAAAAATGTTGATGTCTAAAAAGTGAGGCTTGAAATTTTAAAGTTTCACTGTTTTCAACAATTTCTCCAATATGCAAGCTAAAGGCTGGTATAATCTTCTTATTTATTTTTGAAAAAAATAGGCGATGTCACTAGTCCTTTCTTTTCATGTTTGAATTAATTTTTTTTAAGGAAATTCATATTTAGTGTGAACCTTTTTGGTTGGTTAATGGTTTTTTTATTGGTTTAGTCATAGAATTTAAAATAGATTCTACTTTTAAATTAACTTCAAATCCAAAGTTTAAAGTGAACTATTTCATTTTTACTTTTAAGTAGGGGGGCATGGAGGGACACATTCTTTATTTATTTGTTTAATATTTAGCATTTCTATGTTTTAAGGGAATTACTTGCTTACCATTTAAATAATTTAACCACAACAATAAGGAAATGTGTTAAATTACCATACAAACCATTGGTTTTTTTCCCCATTTGAATGGTTTCACAATAGTATTGTTGGGGTCTCTTTATAGCTTGTTCTGTGTGAGCCAAGGCTCGGTGTTGAAGTACCTTGACCTATAATGGTTTACTTTTATAAGTTGTTATTTGGATGGAAAGTTGTCTCATTGGCACTCATGCCACATCTCCTTATACCCATCATAAGTTCGTTGATATTTAGAAGAAAAAATTTGGTAGTTTTGAATACATTTTGTACTTTGGTTTTTTAAAGACCATATTTTTCTCAGAGCATAAAGCATCTCATCCTTGGAATCTAAATTAAATCATTTTAAAATTATTGCAAAATATTTTGTAATGAGATTTTTTGTATATTTATTTAACTTTACTTTCAATTTTATTGACACTATCTCTATATTTGTAGAAGACCCAATCTTTTTATGGCTATACCATGAGTATGTAGAACTATTTCATATCTAACTGCAGTATTTATGAATCAATGTTAGTATGATGGAATAGAAGTGGTATTGTATACAACTGTTCTTTCAGATTTAAGAAATGGTAGATGATTAATATTTTAAACGATTCAATTTTGCTGTGGGGACCTCGGTGGCAGAGTGGTTACTACTGTAATCACTAGCTATTCAACACTGAGGTTGTGAGTTCAAACCTGCTTCTGTGGGTGCGCTCAACTTCAATCTTAATAGACTAGAGAGTTGCCAGTTTCATTATCAAAGGTCAGTGGTGTCCTCCTGGCACTCCGGCTTCCTCTACCAATAAAAACTGGTCACCACGAAATATCCCAAAATTGGTGTAAAAACGCCAACAATTAATCAATCAATCAATGTTGCTATGCATTTTTTTTTTTTTTTATTTTTTTTTTGTCTAGTGTTGAAACATTTAAAAAGACACTTGACAAAATTAATTGATTTTTAATTTCATATCACCAACATGTTACTAACTAAATGTATCATACAAAAGCCTTTCATAACTGGTGATGTATTTCGGTTGTTGTGGTATTGAGTCCTAGCAAATTTCATAGTAGGTTGAAATTAAGGGGAGGTAATACCCCCTGTTTACTACTCATTATTTGATATTTTATGCATGAAATATTTAAAAGGTATTGGGTGCTGAGAAGTTATTTGGTCCAGTTAAAAAAGGTCAAAAACTGAAGCTGTCAAACAGAATTTTAGACCCCCTTAACATAGAATTGTCAATATTTCGAGTTTCAGCTGTTTAGCTTGTCAACAGTTTGATATTATTTATAACCTAAATTATTATAACCATAAGCAGAGTTCTAGATGATAATTTCTAAGGGTGGAAAAAACTAGTTTACAACGTATTTTTTGCAAATTTTCAAAATATTAATCTAATATTTTAACCCACACCTGGTACTTAATATGTAATATTATAATTTAATCCAATAAATCATCATGATTTGAAAAAAGAAATGAATTATAGCAAGAAAGAAATAAACATTTTTGTGACAAACTGTATATAATAAAATAATGTAAATACAGCTGACATTTCAGTTATTTAAATGGACAGTGGATTTTGATAGCATAAAAACCAATGTTGAAAAGCGCTTCAAAACAGCTTGAAATCAATATCAGCTCTAAGACAGATGGTTAGATCTTCAATCAAGTCTGAGGCTTAACCATGAACCAAATCGGGCAAGTATATTTAAGGGAGCTACCATTTGATTTTTAGGGGGGGAGGGGGGGGGGCTAGGATGAAATTTGAAAAAAATGGGCAGGACAGGAGTTTTGAGTAAAAAAAAAGGCAGGATGAGACACCTGCAAAAAAAAAAAGTCAGGACGACAATTTAGGTAAAAAAAAGTCAGGATAAACTATAAAAAAAAATGGCAGGACCGAACAGAGTGAAAAATAAAAAGGCAGGACAGAGATTTAAATTTTTCATCCTAGCCCCCCCATAAAAATCAAAAGGTAGCTCCCTAAGCCATACAATTTTTATAGATTTTATAGAAATGTAAATGCACATGAAAGAACACAAGACATCAAACAAGATATTTATTTGAATGTGTTTCATTCATATCTCCAAAAACGAGTGGATTATATAGGGAACTACTGAAGCATGACTGAAGTGCCCCCCCCCCTTTTTTTTTGGTCACTCAGTGGGTCCCCTTATAAAAAGTACTGCATCTCCCGCTGAGTAAACATGTTTGTGAATGCTGAACAATGCACTAACCTGGCACAATAAGAATAAACTGAAAAAATATGGTTCTATTGGCTATACACACTAGATTGGTACAAGGCACATAAATAACAACTAATATAGAAAGTAGACACATAGAAATAATGTTTTTTAACTGAAGTATCATTAGTATTCACAGACCAATTGATTTTCGTGGGTTGGAGCCAGGGATTTTATATGAAGCTAGATTTTTAAACAAGACAAAACTGTTTTTTCATCATTCATATCCTTTTGCCAAAAATAAATACATGATATTTTTTTTTGTAACTGAATATGTAGGTCATATTAATATTTGTTTAAACATTACAGATTAGCTTTTGGTTTGTCCATAAGGATTGAGACTGGAAATGACAATTGAATCAGACTTTTAACGTAAGTTTTAATCATTACATAGATTTTTGAATTACTGAACTCAAATAATTTAAAATGTGAATTTGTGTGGGGTATAATGTTTTTGACCTGTCTGTCCTGTCCATCAACCTGGTTCTTGTCATTACAACTTCTCTGAAAGCACACAACAGAATTTCATCAAAGAATTGAATAGCCCTGAGGGGAAAGACGGCCCTTGTTTCTATTTGATTTTTGATTTTTTTTTTTGGGGGGAGGGGGAATCTTTTGATAGTCTTCATATAAAGAATATAAAAAGACCAGCTAGAACATGAAGAAAGGTTGACACTATTGAAATCAATTTTTGTTTAATGTAATTTCGTTTCCTTAGTTTAGGATTCAATTTGGACCAATGGAAGAGATCTGCATCTTCTAAATCTAAACATTTGATTAAAGTTGATAGTTAATTATCTAAATTCAACTGAATTCTGTTATTTAACAAAAACTACAATATTTTTTGAAATCTTAATAGTGTACGACTGAACTGCAGGCTAGGGCCATTTTCAATTTTTTGTGACAGTACTCTTTTAAAAGATTTTTATTTTTTTTCTAAGAAAGTTAGGACTGAAAAATCTATTCAGTTTTAAATTTCCATTGATAAAGTTCCCAGTTACAACTCTCATCACTGGGATACAGGTAATAAAAAACAATATGATTGATGTAAACTGTGTGAAGCTTGTTTCCAAATCCTACATTTTGAAATATTTGTAAATTTATAGGTTTAAACTACAAAATGCAAAATTTGTAATTTAATTTTTGTTTGTTACAACTACAATGATTATGTTGGTACACAAAATTTAGTTTTAATGGAAGACTACTAATCATATACTAAATGTCACATTTTAAGTGTTTATTTTAGTGGATAATTACTCATCAATTGAGGTGCTCCTGAATTGGAGGAATATTCTCAAAACAGAGTTTTACAGAAAAAAAATGAAAAAAATCGTTTCTCTCCCCAATCTCATGTATCCCCACGGATTTTTTTACTTTGAAAGTTGTTGAACTACAAATTAAAGTATTGCATGTTGATGTTTGAATCATTTACAGCAAACATAATTATGTTTAAAGGAGTAAGTTCAGTAAGGGCCATATTTGGCCCCAATTATAAAGTTCATAGTTACAAGCCAATAAAGGTTTTATGTTGCCTTAAATACATGTAAGAAAGTTAAACAGAACCGTTTTTGTCAAAGTTTAAGTCTAAGAAATTGATTTTTACATCCCAAAAAGGTCAAAATAAAGGATTCTGGTGAAATTTGACAGAATGAGCTGGATTTCAACCAAACTAAGGACCAGGAAACATAGAGCGCAGGCGTTGACAAGCTTAAAATTCAAATAAGACATGTGAAATGTCTTCACACACATTATTTTAAAAGATCCTTGTTGTCGACGTATGCCCTCTATGTTTCCTGTCCAATAATCTATTGAAATTTACCATTTTTCATTGATTTTTTCGTGAAAAATCAATATGAGTGCAACTTGGGACATCATATTATAACGTAGAAACGTAAAGTTTTCAACAAAATAACTTATTTCCTATTTAGTCACTATATTAGCTTTAATTTATTGTGATATTGGTCAATAAATCCAAATTTGAAATTTACACTAAAAAAGGGGTCCAGTTTATGACCTTACTGAACATACTCCTTTAACAAATACCATTTTTATCTCACCTGGCCGAAAGGCCAAGTGAGCTTTTCTCATCACTTGGCCTCCGTCGTCATCGTCGTCCTGCGTTAACTTTTACAAAAATCTTCTCCTCTGAAACAACTGGGCCAAATTTAACCAAACTTGGCCACAATCATCATTGGGGTATCTAGTTTAAAAAATGTGTCCGGTGACCCGGCCAACCAACCAAGATGGCCGCCATGGCTAAAAATAGAACATAGGGGTAAAATGCAGTTTTTGGCTTATAACTCAAAAACCAAAGCATTTAGAGCAAATCTGACGAGGTAAAATTGTTCATCAGGTGAAGATCTATCTGCCCTGAAATTTTCAGATGAATCGGACATTTCGTTGTTGGGTTGCTGCCCCTGAAATGGTAATTTTAAGGAAATTTTGCTGTTTTTGGTTATTATCTTGAATATTATTATAGATAGAGATAAACTGTAAACAGCAATAATGTTCAGCAAAGTAAGATCTACAAATAAGTCAACATGACCAAAATGGTCAGTCGACCACTTTAGGAGTTATTGCCCTTTATAGTCAATTTTTAACCATTTTTCGTAAATCTTAGTAATCTTTTAGAAAAATCTTCTCCTCTGAAACTACCGGGCCAAATTTAACCAAACCTGGCCACAATCATTATTGGGGTATCTAGTTTAAAAAATGTGTGGCGTGACCCGGCCAACCAACCAAGATGGCCTCCATGGCTAAAAATAGAACATAGGGGTGAAATGTAGATTATGGCTAATATCTCTGAAACCAAAGCTTTTAGAGCAAATCTAACATGGGGGTAAAATTGTTTATCAGGTCATGATCTATCTGCCCTGAAATTTTCAGACAAATTGGACAACCAGTTGTTGGGTTGCTGCCCCCGAATTAGTAATTTTAAGGAAATTTTGCAGATTTTGGTTATTATCTTGAATATTATTATAGATAGAGGTAAACTGTAAACAGCAATATTGTTCAGCAAAATAAGATTTACAAATAAGTCAACATGACCAAAATTGTCAATTGATCTTCTTAAAGAGTTATTGCCCTTTATAGTCAATTGTTAACAATTTTCATAAATTTTTGTTAATTTTTGTAAATTTTTAGGAAATATTTTACTCTGTAATTACTGGGCTTAGTTCATTATAGATAGAGATAATTGTAGCAACAAGAATGTTCAGTAAAGAAAGATCTACAAACACATTACTATTACCAAAACACCATTTTGTCATGAATTTATCTGTGTTTATTGTTAGTATGCACATAGACCAAGGTGAGCGACACAGGCTCTCAAGAGCCTTTAGTTTTTGGTAGATAAAACTAGATAGCTGACATGATTTAAATTAAAGTAAGGTCACCAATTTCCTGGTATCAAATAATTTGAAAAAAAAAACCAATAATGTATTGCCATATGACCTTTAACATTGAAGGGTTAAACTTGCATTCATTCATGTTCAGACCTTTTAACAGAAAATAAAGGAATATGGAGTACAAGTATATTGCATTTATTATTTGTTTATAGGCTGATGCGAGGATTGATTTCATGGTGTTTGAAGTAAGAACTGGGGATCTGATACTGCTAACATATGGTAGGTATACCCAAATTTTTATCCCCCACATAACGCATAATCTTGGGACAAGTTCTATAATGGTGGACAA